>NW_009596156.1:0-4287 GCF_000690535.1 Cariama cristata | reverse complement strand
ATATTGCCATCCTGACCAAAATGACAATACAGCGATTGGCTCTTCTTTCAAATGGCTTGTGGCAGACGTGAGCTGAAGCGTGCGGGAGGCAAAGTGTTACACGTGGCAACGATCTCGATGTGCCTCGCGTCAGTGTTACTTGCTTTTTCTTGGCTACGTGGATACGGACGAGCAGCTCTAATACTGCAAGCGCCATTGCCACAGTTACTGTCGTGCAACATCCTCTTCCTTGTGATACTCTAAAGCCAGTTTCAGGTCTGGTGTAACAGGTCAGTCTCTAACAATTTCAGCCTAAAGTGGAATGCTCTGGTTTAAGAGAGGGAGGGCAGAAAGCCAACACAAGTTAAACCCAAAGAAGCAAACCAGGTGGTGGAAAGCGAAGACTATTAGTGAGCTCGTTTTCTGCCACACCAGACTTGTCTTGCTGGCTCGCTGCCTTCCTTCCCTGTTTAAACCCTGCAAACTGTGCGATACCATGTTGCTTTAGCTTTGTACTTAAAATCAGATCCCTTCTCTAAAAAGAGCCTTAAAACCCAGATATATCCTTAACCTGCGCCTGTTTTAAGGCCTAAAACTGTGTGACCTTAAGGTCTACACTCTTGCTTTTTTTCTGTAGGCAAAACGTGATCCCACCTGTCCTGGCTCGCTAAGCACTTAGAGTTCGAATGCAGAACCAGCATCTCTTCAGAGACTGCAAACTCTGGGACTGAAACATGAGCAGCAGGGACTTCTAGTTTATTTTTCAGCAGATGGAATGTGTCTGGATATAGAGCCAGTGTTTTTAAAGTAAGAGCATAGAAAAGCTGTGTTTAGAGAACCCATGAGGAAGTTGGGATAATGGCTGGTTCTCTTTCTTCCCGATAATATGAGAACTTCCACAATTGCTCATTAAGGCAGGAGCTGATGCTTTAAAAAAAGGCAGACTGTCTCTGCTTTCTCCCCAGCAGGGAGACGTATGTGTTAAATAAAAGCACAAGAAAAAAACAAAATGAAACAAAAAAGGACACAAGAAGACATAAATACTCATTAAACAGTGGCATAGTTTAAATGCAAGATATTTGTTTCATCCTCTTTCTAGCTTTAACAACAGTGACAGTTGAGTAATGGAAAATGGTTGGGTAATTGCCGGAAATCCAACAGAGAAGAAACCTTGGTTTTGTTTGCCGCACCAGGCGATGTCTGCAACTGCTCAAATTCTTGCTACGGGAAACATGAAATGCTTGCCAGGTCACAGACACAGTGATGGAAAAATGAAATATTCCATCATATGTGCATCAACTGAGAATGGGCTTGAACTGTTAACAATTTTCAACCAGTCACTACTGGTTTTAAGTGATAACTGATATAGAGGTATAGATATAACACTATGAAATTACTTCATAAATTACTCTCGCCAGTGGTTATTTCCTTGGGTGCTGAACCTTTGAGACTCTCGCCTCTTCAGCAGCACCTTTGGAAATACCTGGTTTTGATGGCCCAAGCATGCACCGTAGTGCCTGATTTGGGGTATCCACCAGGGAAGTTTTCACTGGAGCAGTCTCAATTTGCCGCAGATCAGCTAGTACTTGTGAAAATCAGGGCTCTTTGTAAGCAAACAGTATACCTCTCAAGATCCTGGCCTCCTCACTCTTGCGTGACTGAGAGATCAGCTTCAGGAGTAGCTGATGCTACGCTCCTCGAGCCTAAGTGATAAAAGGAGGCAAGAGAATGAGAAAGATGTCTTGTCAAACACAAAACAAAAGAATGAATAAACATGGGTTGAGAAAACGTAGCAGTGGGAAGTGCACACGCGGGCCGTGTGTCCCTTATGATACATATTTTGTGTATATACAACATGCTCACTTAGTTTATCCCAGACTAGATGTTGTGTGGGTAGAGAGGGACCACAGTAAAAATACGAGACTCTTACTTCCCGTAAACAGCGCTGCCGTCTCTCTGTCTAGACTTACACCACCACTGTCTGAAGAAAAAGAATAACCGGGCCATGGATTTAGATTAATCTGATTTTCAAAGACTTTTCTTCACGCTGCTGTAAACTGAAATTGTTAAGTAGTTGCAGAAGGTCACCGAACATCGGATGCTGAATTTTGCTCATCACTAATAAGAGGAACTGGCAGAGAGGGTGGAAGGAGACTTGACACTGTTACAGCCTGCACTGGACAGTATTGGCTCGGCTTTAATTAGTCTTTAGGGAAGGCGGCAGTTTGTTGACAGCACCTTTATGAATTGGTTCGTAAAACCATTTTATTAATCGCAGTACAAGTCACAGTGACCAGATATTAACCGAACTGCTGTACCAGAGAGAAAGGAAGGACAGCTGGCAATACCTGAAGATAAAATAGAAGCAGATTTCTTGACTTTTCTAAAGGGCAGCTTAACTCTTGTTAAGGTAGGGCATTTTAAGCCCAACTAATGATAACGCTGTTGTGACTCTGGCCTGCTTATTGAATTCTGGACCTCCGTACTGGGCAGTGACCTTCAGGAGAGAAAAAGTAACAGCAAAAGCAGAAGATACATCAGTATCTTGAATATTCAAAGTTGTGTTTCCAGGACGTTGCTATTAAGAGGCAAACGAGCTGGGAAATACCAGTGCTCAGGCTGACTTTGCAACCTTTCTTTGCCCCCGTATGCCCCAGCAGGCTTTATGACAGGATCAAGAAATTGTGTTGTAGGGTCTGTAGTTCGCTGCAGAGCTTGAAGCGGCTTCAGCATATTGCAGTTGAAAGAAGTACAGCTATCCTCAGGCCATCTTCTTGGTCTGGAAGGAGAATCACAGAGAGACCTTTCTAAGACACTTGGTGTCTGAGTTGCTCACAAATACGGTCCCCATTCACCTGGCAAAGAAGGGACCTGCTGCCGTGGCACAGCCAGGGAGGCGACAGGTGACGACGTCTGTACCTCTGGTGCGAGGTGCCCCATCAGGGTCCTGGCCATCTCCTGCATCTCTACAGCTAGCTGATGGGCTCATTTTGAATCAATATGCACTTGGATTAATCTATAATCAGGAACAAAACCCAGGATTTAGCATTTTGGATAATTTTAAAGATTATTTTCCTCTTAAAGTTGGCAGTTTTAGACATCCCAGCTGGTGTGTCCGTGCGGCATTGCCATGGAGCCAGTACAGGAAAAGGAGGACTGCCATGTTTGCTGTTTCCAGCCATCGTCAGCACATATACACACACTGGAGTCTTTTTTTCTTAATTCCCCTCTTGCTTTCTACGCTGCTGAAGCCAGAAAGCGAAGAGTAGGTTTTTCTAAGCACATGCTTTCTTTCTTCGTCTTTTGGTTGAAGACCGAAACCGAAACCCAGCTGAAAACAAAAGCATAAGCAATTTGCAGTGGACAGGCTGTTGCTAAAAAGAACTGTAGAAAAGCAAATGCTTTTCAGCCAATTCAACTGGGCGCTCATCTTTCGCATTAAGCTTGTGAAAAGTTTAAGACAAATAAAGGCCTCCAAGTGGCGGTTCTGGACCGGTGTAACTAGATTTGACTAAGCTAAATTCCAATTTTTTTTTTGGTGAAGGGGCAACAGTAACATTCCGGTGAATGTTTAGGACGCAGTCAGTATTTCAACAGCTGTCTGCCAAATTTCCCTCATGTCTGGTCTCTAGCTTTGCTTTATCAAATCTCCTAACCTGGATGCTGCTCTAATTGCTGAATTTTGGTTCCTTTATTTATTGGAGGCTATTGAGTGGAAGAATTTGTTACATTTATGCACTTATTTAAGTTTTAAAGGTTGAGGGTCCGATCTAACCTAATTGTGAAAGTTTCTGAAGATTCAAGTGGTCACATTAGCCTAGTTATGGTATCGAAGTAATTTACTCTCCATTATTAAATACACTCTTATGATCAGTTTACACTGATCATAAATTAACTGATTAGTGTAAATCAGTTTACACTAATTTCCTCATATAGACTATTGCTTCCACTAATCTGCTGCTGGAATGTACAGAATAAGTGAATTAATTTAAGCAGGCACTAAAGCAAAGGCTACAGCAAGCCTGGTGTTCAACCTCCCCTTCTGAAATCACCCTGACAATTGTTTTTTGCCCTCTGATAATGTTGCTATTAATCACATCTCCTTGGTGACTCAGCGTAATTAATATTGTAGCTGAATCAACGCGCCATTTGCAAGGCGATGGTAGAAGATGACATTGGTGCTGGGGAAAGGCCGTGTTCGGAGCTGAGGCTCGGCCCTTCCCGCTGTCAGGGGGCTTATTTTCCTCAGGCACTGCCGGAGCCCGCGCCCAGGACGCAGACACTCCCGCCCACACAGCCGCTCCACGG
>NW_009596155.1:20311-43762 GCF_000690535.1 Cariama cristata | reverse complement strand
CTTTCCTTTAGCTTGTGGCTCCGTTCAAAGTTTCCTTTTCCCGATAAGCCGCAGCAGTGTTTATCACCGTGGCCCTAGACTTTCCCCTTTCCAGTTACTCCAGCTGGCTGCGTCTCTTTTCATTGAACAGAGATTAAGTTGTTACATGTGACGACATTTTGCTCGCTTTCAGAATAATTTTGTTTGGTTTTAAAGTGCTTTTTTCCTCCTCTTCTTCTACTATAAAGAGTTGTTTGTTTTCCCCAGAAATTCACTGATTGTATTAGAGTTGTATGGCGTTCCTGATGCTTTACTGCACTTTAAAGTCACCTTAAGGGTCTCTTTTGGAGGGGGGAGGGTACACGCTTGCCACTTTGTCAGCCGACAGGTGCTAATGTGCTAAATAAACCACCTAAGACTGGTATAAATTACTCTGAAGCTGTTGCCATGATACATACACTACTTGCATACACAAGATAAAGTCCCTGGGTTTATAGTATCTAGATGATTCGCTTCTGAAGGACAGTTGAAGGAAATAAAAGCAAATGGCCCACGTGGCTTCTGTGGGCAAAAACATTTTATGCTGGGCAGCATGTTACCTGGTGCAAACTTGTGTAGGTTTGCTGGACGGCCTTTAAACAAACTAGCTGTGGCACCGGGTTTCAGGAGAAAAAACTGTGCTACAGAGAATTTTGGTCTAAATTAGAAGGGAAAAAACCCATTTTAATACAGATATTCTGTTGAATTTTGTCTTACCTGGCTTATTTTAGGGAATTATGTTTAAAGAAGATGGTTCTGGACTTTCTGTAAGATACGGATTAAGTTGAGCGTATGTTGGGTGGCATATGGGCGGTTGTTGTAAGATGAATAGAGATGTTTATTTTGTTGAACTCAGTAAATGTCTCTTCACACCTTTTTCAGGTTCACTACTGTTAGAATCGAAGATAAACCCAAATACTGCATATCAAAAACAGCAGGCAAGTATTATTGTGAGGCTTTATTTTTTCTGATTACTGATGCTGAGGAATGGTTTTATGCTCAAAGTAATTTCATTTTTCAGAAAAAAAGGAAAGGGGCATGACATGGAATCGTGGGTGATGTTTTTCACAGAGGTGAAAAACTTGCTTAGAAGCCTGTAGGTGCTATAGTACTTCACATTCTAGAAATTAAAATGTGAGTCTCCTAAAAAACCCTTTTGGACTTCAGGCTTTGAAGAGAATATATGCAATTTGGATAAATATTGAACGTATTGCAGGAAAAATATTTAGAAACATATATCTGTAACTTTTGTTTCCCATCCCGGGCCATATGAAATAATTGCTGAATTAGGAAGGCAAAACTTTGGCCAGCTCTGTTACAGCGTATTTACTTCTCGAGTTATTTTTCTGGAGATAACATGAAGGAATTTGTCTTTGTGGAACTTCTTTCATTGTTGCAGTTCACTTTTTGTTTTAAGCCTTGAAAACTTCTGCTATCCTAAGTAAAGTGACTAGCCATGGTGAGACTTATTTGCACGATTGCCTTTCCTAGGGGTAAGCCTTCCGCAAAACAAAGAAGTAAAACAGTTGGGAGCTATGTTAATAGGTCATTTTTGTTTAATCCACTAAAAAAAGGAGCTTATTAAATCTCTTCTGCTTTTATTGCTTCTTCCTTTTTCTGCATTAATTTTTAGTGTCTCTGCCTACATTGTTCTCATGGTTATTAGTGGGGTTTTTTCTTTCTATTCCTTTGTTCTAGAGTAGATTCTCTGTTCCTTTTGTTCAGTGTTTTATACTGCTCTTGATCATTATGGTATCCAGAAATGTTTCAGCACTAGGAAGCAGTAATTTTGTTCTTCCTAAATCATGAAGAGACAAATCTTTTAAGGATTTTATTTGGTTTGGTGGCAAGTTGTGTTATGAGTATTTGAGGAAAGAGGCTTGAGCACAGGTTGGCTCACTTTGGGCCTTGGGCCTACCCTTTTCAGAAGGCTCTGTTTTCTGTGGTTTCCACATTTCGCTCAGTAGACATTGGTGGTTTTAGTCAGGTGGATGACAGTCATAGGCTTTCCTTGGGCGGGCCACGCTGAGGCAGGAGGACGGTCTTTCCGGAGCTCTGCAGGGTTCTGAAAGTCAAGAGGCTTGAACTGCTTCCTGTTTAGTAGAGGAGACTAATGCATAATGAAATACGGATGCAGATTATGTTGCTGTAAAATTTTAAAATGCTTCCTTTTGCAGCCTGTTTTCTGAAACTTCATACAACTGATTATTTGAAAGCCTTCTTTACTTAATTGGTAGCAAAGTTTCAAGTGACTTAAGTAGCTTTTGTTGTAATTTTTCTTGTGGAAGTCTTTGTAGGTTGTAGTTTTGAAAAACTCAGGCTGAGGTTTATTTTGGTTGTCTTTTGTTACTGATTGTAGTGCTTTTGTGTCTTTTTGGCTGAAAATGTTTGCTTCACTGTTGTCTCATTTGAGGAAGTTTGGTTTTTAGTTTGGTTTTTTAAGAGGAATAATGATTGATGATTTTCAGAGACAGGTTCTAGGTTTGTCTAACCTCTGAAATCCTAGAGCTTTTAGTTGACAGAGCTTTGTCCTCAAGTTTTACATGCTTTCTTCTAAGTAGAGTAGCAAAAAGCAGACCTTAATGTAGCATTCCCATGCTTTTCTCAGTTTGTGAGATTTCAGTCTCATCACTAAAAGATGGTGGTATGCCAAGCTGGGCATCTCAGGAATAGATCCTTTTTAAAAATGGCGGAAAGATTTAAGCAAAATGTTTTGGTTAACCAGAGAAGTGGGCTTTCCTCAGTGTCCCTATTTGAATGTTGAAGTCTGTTACGTAGGTAGCCTGAAGACTCGGAGCCTGTACTGATCTGCTTGGGGCAGATGCTTGTCGGTGAATGGCAGTGTGGAGGAGAGCTCTCTCTTCCGCTTGCCAGAGTTCAGTTGCAGATTTTCATTAAGGTGGCAGTCATCTGGGCTTTGGGGAAAGCCGCGCGATGGTGCAGCTTGATTGAAGGGAAACATACCCTGCCTATGCATCTGTCTTCATATAAATTACTTGAATGGACTTTCAGGGTAGCTATCACTTAAATTGTGATTTGTGTAACAACATTCTGAGAAAAAAGAAAACCAACTGATTTTTAGTTGCTGTGCATCAGTCTGTGGTTCCCAATGTTACACTGTTTGTGCTAAGTAGAACTGTAACTAATGACTAACCGTAAACAGAGCAGGCCTGTTATCTGCCTTCTCGAATCGCGTTTGTGGTCACTAGCTTTCCTGCAGAATTCAGTTCTGTCAAGGTGTTAGGCACGTTGTAATCATGACCTCTTTCTGAAGAGAGCTGGGACTTGGATTGGACATAGGTGCCAAGCTGCTCAGCATACAACGTAAAAGAATCTCTAATTGCATGTATGCAAAGAACATGAGAGCCTGAAGAGCTTTAGATCCCGCTGGATTTTGGGGCATAGGCTTTGATAGTTACATACCTCCACTGGACACCCCGATTTGGCCAAAGAGCAGGGTCAGATGTGTTCTGGAGGCTCTAGCAGGAGCAGTTTAAAAAGTTGTTACCACACCCTTTTGTTGTTCCACCCTCTGCTTGAGGTTACAGTTCCCTGGCAAAACTGGCAGAAGAGCCTGTCTTCAGTGAGAAATCGGATGGATCCGATCGTGTGCTTTGTTCCTGCAGCTCAGTTACAAGGGTGGTAATTTTCAGTTGCATGGCTGTAAGACTTCAAACTGCTACAGAAATCCTTATTGTGAACACTGCCTTCTGATGTTAACTCTCCTTCAGGTGCACCCTGTCCGTTTTCAGATCTGAGATGAAGAATGGGTGCAAATACTGTCTTTTGCACAGAGTTGCCGTCACTCGTGTGACCACAGAGCAATTTACGTGAGGCAAAATCGGAGTTACTTGAGGCTGGGATTGAACACATTTGCAGGGGTGCTGTTAAAGCCATCCTGGCAAGGCTTCTTCGTTCCTCTTTCATGCCAGCATGAGTATTGATGTTACTATGTGACAGGTTAGATGTAGGAACTGATTCAGCTGACATACCTCTTTTTGCTGGATTAATTTTTATCAGCACGTGTTCCCTGGTTTGGTTCACCATACAGCACGCCTGTGCTGGCATCGAGGGGGTTGAGGGGCCGGTGCAGGAACAAGGAGAGGTGGAGTAGCAGACATTGTGCAAACCAGTACCGACACTGAAGAGGGCTTTGAACTACTCTCGGTTTAAATTGTTGTTCTGAATTAATCTCTTGTTTTGTTTGCCTTTATATTGTGTTTGAGTTAGTTAAGGAACATTGCTGTTGCTCGTTGCTGGAGCAGCGTCGCGGGTGTTAATCTAAGCAGGTGGGAGTGGTAGTCTCTCGCAGCAGCTAGGCCTGGAAGATGTCTCTCTGCGGTCTTCATGGGTTGTCTTAGGTCATGCGGGAAGTGTATGCCGGAGGAGTAGGTTTTATATTGGCATTGAATAATTATTTTCTGATGAAACTATCTTTCAGTCTTTCAGAAACGTTTTTGGAGAAACTTACATAACTCCTGCTTTGTGTGGGCAGTACAGGTTGTAACGAGTACCATTCAGTAACTCGAGAATTCTCACAAAATTTTTGAGTGCAGTCTCTATGGGTGCATGCAGTCATTTAAATTACTGCACTGTATCTCTTACTTGAATCATTCTGGGTGATGAATAGGCCTCCTTCATGTATGCGTCCTTCTTTGTTCATTGAGGCATCTCTGAGTCTCACCTTACCTGGAAGTGTATTGATTTTGAGTGTCAGGGCATCAGTAATTTCACAGAACGTTTCAAGATAAACATTTCAGATTTTGAGTTCTATAACAGCCGTAAAATTGTACCTAAGAATTCTTATTTTTTGATTAATCTCTAAAAGAGAACCAGATCAGGGAGCTGATCAGACTTTTCAGTGCCCACAGCTGACAATTAGTATTTTTGCCTTGAAGTCCAGTTCAACTGCTCACTGTAAAATGGCCCACTGTAAACATAGAGATTCAGCTGTCTGAGAGCCAGAGATGAGGGTGGACAGCTGTAAGCAAAAACCGTGTCGGCTGTATGAAGCTGTACCATTTGCACATGTGAATCGGAGCCCAAAAGCAGGGAGACTACCTATTAATATTTGTAACTGTAGGATAAAAGTGCAAGTGTAAATAGGACACTGAGTATAAATAAACAACTCTCATGAACAGCATTAAAACCATAGTGCAGTGAGCTCAATTCTTTCCAGAACAGGAAAACTTTTTCTTTAAAGGAATATGTCAAACTGAGAAAGAAAAAAAAAAAATTGACCTTGTGCAAGTACTGTTGTTTTTAGTGTGGCCTGTGATTATGTTTTGGGAGAAGGAAGCTGATCTTCCTTGGGAGAAGGAAGCTCATTTATTGGTAGGCATTTGTCAACAATGTTGCTGTAAGAAAAAGATGTTATGCTAAACTTTTTTTTCAAAGATAAAAAAAAAAGGCAAAGATAAAAAAAAAAAAGGCAAAGACCAAACCCCCCAAAACATGTAGCTACATATGGATATCGAGAGATTAAGATTATTGTAGAAATGAACTGAAGAATGAATGCCGTATCAGCGATGCTGATTTTCATTCACATTCCAGAGTGGTAATTGTAGCAGCTGGTAAGTTGTGTTTGTTGAGACAGAGGTGTGTGTTTCGGATAGCTGTGCAGGTGGAAGAGTTTACCTGCTGTCCCATGCCAACTGCTTGTCAGCAGTTCTGTCCCAAACATTAGTCCCCTCACAAATACTTTTGAGTACTCCCTGACCTGCGTAAGCCCAGATAACTGTCTTAACAAAGATCTGTTTAAACCATCTAACCTGATTTTGATTGAAAACGATTAAGGAATGCTGACCCGCAGTAGGTTCAAGAGTAGTGATGATCGCTTGGTATTAATTATGGTTTTGTCCCTCTGTCTTTGGCGGATACATGGAGGATTGTGACCATGTCATGGACTGACCTTTTATAGTGTAGTGAACACCTTACCAGTAGTAATCAATCAGCTTCATCATTTCCTGTCATTTGGTGCACAAAGGGAACCAAGAAGTACTTTGGGGGTAAAGATGTGAGGGGGTAGTGGCAGCATCTGTTTCTTGTTGCCCCTGAAGTTTCCTAAGATATATCAGGTATCCATAAGCTGGTCAGATACTTGTTTAGGTTTGGTTGCTAAGCTTAAAGATACCACTTTGAATATTTTGTTTACAATAAAAGTGATACATAAGATGACAAGCCTTGATAAGCTGTGCAGTGAATATTGACCTTTGTACAGTGTGGGAAGTAAATTACGTTATTGACCATTAAGCAAGGGCTTGCTGGTGTTTTAAAAGAAGAAAAAGGTGCAGTAACAGTTCAGGAAGTCAACAAACTTGGCGACATGTTGAACTGTTTTGCTGGAGCTCATTAAATGCACTGCAGAGTTAGCAGAGAGCCATTCACTGTGAATATTTTAACATGAAGATGAGTTTAATGTAGGATGCTGGACTATATATTCGAATGTCAAAGCACAGGCTTACATTCTTTACAGTACAGCATCAAGTGTCGTAATAAAACCTCATAAAAAACCCTTTTTAGTCTATTCAGAAATTCCAGCAAGTCTTCCAGATACTTGTGCAAATGCACAAATTTAATTGATAGAGGCAATAGTAACAGAGGAAAACAACTTGCTCAAATGCAAATACCTGTTGGCAAGATGTTTGTAACTTCATTAAGAACTTACGAGTTTTATGTGATTCAGGCTGTATGTCTTTGAATTCAGAGAAGAACATTTTAACATTAGTTAGGCATTATTTCTCACATTGCCAAGGCCATATTAAACCCATTCTGAGGAGGAGATGCTGTAATCCTGGGGTTTTGTCTCTGCTTTATTAAATATGAAAAGACTGAAGTGGTTATATTGCAGATTTTCTTGATCCCTCTACATTGCGTGCATTTGCTTTTCAAGACTGTTGGCTCAGAAGTACGTTGTAGAACAATGCCACTAGAAGTGTTTTGGACATGAAAAAAAGTATATTTAAATATATAATATCTAAGGTAGTGGTCATAAAATAGCAAAAAAGAAAGGTGATATCCCTTATGGCAGAACAGGTGATTTAATATTTTCACTCTTTTGACAAGTGTAACTTTAAAATTATTTCTTCTTTAGAGATGGGACTAAACAGAATACAGATTAATATGCATTGTAGACTTGTTTCAGAAACAATTTTTTTGTTTGTTTTTGTCTTAAACAGGACACCCTGATTGTTTGGTCAGAAGCAGAAAACTATGATTTAGCACTGAGTTTTCAAGAAAAAGCTGGCTGTGATGAAATTTGGGAAAAAATCTGCCAGGTACAGTTAACTTTTTAAATATTCTGTTTCTTCCAGTTGTTTTATTGTCTTCTGTGACCTCATGTGTCTGTGCTGTAATTTTTAAACCTACTTGTAAAATAAGCACATATTCGTCATTATTTTCTGTGGCATTTCTTACTTTCTGTGGCTTTTCTGTGTAAGATCTGAAGTTGCCGCTATTTAGAACACTAGTTGTTGTTCTTGTAATTGAATTTCATGATTTTGAAAAATCAATGTAGTGATGAAACTTAGGTGGTAGGCATCTTAGGGGTTTTTTTTGTTTTTTCTTATTAAGAAGGGGAATGCCAGAGTACCACATTTTAATTGTCCTTCTCCCAGGTGACATTAGGAAGCTGGCTTCTTGAAGTGTGGTGGAACTGAAAATGTGTTACAATGCATAAGGAGCTAGATATTTCACTGTGAGAGTCAAAGAGCTGGCATGGCTGTATGAGCTCAAAAATGTCAGTGATATTTTTTTCACTAAGACCTAAGTCTCCTTGACTGTCTGTGTCTTATGGATGTTTCAGTCTTCATTGTTTTGTTACAAAACAGTTTAGATTTTATCCTTTCAACTCTGGAAGTAACAAGTCAATGGAATTTGGAATTTTATCATAACCTTCTCAGATTTAGAAATGATGCAATGTAAAGCTGTTAACCTAAGAAACCTAGAACTCGGATTTCCTAGCAGTTTCCTTTGGACAAACTAGGCAATTTAGGTACATTCTTAATCTTAGCATGTTTTGGGGTATAATGTCTCAGCCAGTTCCGAAGTACTCTTGTTGAAAGGAACCGATCCTAGTAATCGCAAGTATATGTGTCTAATAAATAGCCCAGGTTTTAAATTGGACCCGAGCTGATGACCAGTCTGAGAGGGAGGTCAGACAATGTAAACCCTTAGACTTAACGCTCTTTCATCAGACTCCAAAACTCTTCCCAGTTTGTCCTTTGAGACTCCTGTGTAACACGTGATCCTTTGTGAGGGAGTTAGCGGCAGGAGGTTATGAATTGTAGAACTGGATCAGTGGGGGCATCGAAAAGTATAGGATGCAGGAGAAGACTGGGGAAGGGAGTTAGAGGGGCAGAGAAAGTGGAAGGGAAGTGCAGAATGGGACACAGTTGCTTCCCTCTTTTCTTGTTCGGTTTTGGTATTTGTGACGTTTTTCTGCCTTTGTTCTTGGTCTTTAGTTATGTTTCATTTAATGTTGGTATAGCTGTGGGCTCTTACTATGATTTTAAGGCTTCATACCCTTCTGTTTGAGACACTGAAAGAAGGTTTTGTTACGCCTTTCTTTTCTTTTTACATTTTGTGCTTGTCTTCAAGGTGCTTCAGACTTCGTGACTGCACAGATGCTGTTAGGGTTTGCTTTGGTTTAATTTCTTTGACAAAGGTATTATTGAGGATAATGGTAGTGACTGTAGAATTTAGAGGCAGCAAATTTACTCCTCTGCACAACTAGACATTTTCCAGGCAACTGAAGGTACAAAAGTGCTCGCGCAGCTGTTACTGCAGTTACTGACTTGGTTGGTTTTATGTCTGTTTTGGGATGAGGCAGTAATTGTGTGTGCTGTCTTCTTAGGTTCAAGGTAAGGATCCTTCAGTGGAAGTCACGCAGGACCTTATTGAGTCGGAAGAGGAACACATAGAAGAAATGCCTGAAACTAGTCCTTTGATCGACCTTCCTACTTGTGAACTCAACAAACTTGAAGAGATTGCTGACCTAGTTACCTCTGTTCTCTCCTCACCCATCCGTAGAGAAAAGCTAGCGCTGGCCTTGGAGAATGAAGGCTATATTAAAAAACTGTTACAGCTTTTCCAAGTCTGCGAGAATTTAGAGAACACCGAAGGCTTACATCACTTGTATGAAATCATTAGAGGAATTTTGTTCCTCAACAAAGCAACTCTGTTTGAGGTGATGTTTTCTGATGAGTGTATTATGGATGTTGTTGGATGCCTTGAGTACGATCCTTCTTTGGCTCAGCCAAAACGGCACAGGGAGTTCTTGACCAAAACAGCAAAATTTAAGGAGGTTATTCCTATAACAGACTCTGAACTCAGGCAAAAAATCCACCAGACTTACAGGGTACAGTATATTCAGGACATCATCTTGCCGACACCATCTGTTTTTGAAGAGAATTTTCTTTCTACCCTCACTTCCTTTATTTTCTTCAACAAAGTTGAAATTGTCAGTATGTTGCAGGTAAGTGGTTTTTAATGTGGTTTAGATGGATTATGTATAGATACCTCTAGCTGTAGTTTTGAAATGGATTGCAGCTCTTTAACAGTGTGTAAGTTAATCATACATGCTTTCATTGGTATAATGTTTGGAATGCTTCCCCTTATTTCTGATACCTTTTATTTTGTATTTTAAAAATGGTACATTTCAGGTGAGTATATTAATATTTTTAATGGGTTGTAAACAGTTAAAGGTTCTCCTTGATTCACAAGCAACATAAACGTTTTGAGCTGGTTTTGTGTGGATATTTAGGGAACAAGCAACTTCCATATTATGTATCAGGGACATTTGAGGTGTCGTTATAACAAATTCTGAATCTGTGATTCAAAAGAGCATGTTCAGAACCATTCCTGTTATACTACTATTACGTTATGGTACTAATTTCAAATGTTCATGTTGTAGTATAAAGTAAGTAATTCGTTGGTGCCATTTTTTTCTTCATACTGATATCCAAAAGTAATAATTAATAAATAACCAACATGTTACTATATCAAAAAACTTACTGCATGCTTTGTAGTCGGAAGCAGGTTTAAAAGGTGTCACAGCCAAGCTGGACCATGGAAGGAGCCTTGGTAAAGAGCTGCATGTGAACTTCATGACATTTTGGGGGTTTTCAGTTCATATCTTGTTCTGCAAACTAATGGGTACCTAAGGGGTTTCATTCTGTTTCTGATCTGTGTCCTTAGAAAAATGGTACCTATTGGTTTTGAGGGTGGATAGTCTCTCTGAAGTAGAGAATATATCAAGAAGAAGAGGAGGGTAGTTAAAATTGTGGAAAGAGAGGGGCACTGGAGAAGTAACATGACCATAAGGAATATTTCTAAAGAATGCAATAGAGGACTGGAGAAAAAAAATCAGAACTAAAGGAATTGCAGAGGATTGTGTGAATAACCTTTTGGAGTTCTTTCTACTTTCTTCTTTATGGTTGAATAGCAGAAAGAAACTAAAAAGTAAATCCCACTTGCGAAATTAGTGACTTTGTGTTAAATAAAGATTTCCCCTTTTATTCTTTTGCATATATTACTTTTCTAAAACTAAAAATAAATTCAGTGTTATTCTCTTGAGGCCACAGTCCTGTTTCCGTTTAGAGATTTTTAACTGTGTAAAGTTCTTTATTTTTCATTTAGGCTTTACTGTACCAAGTATTTAGTTGTGCCTTAACAGAAAACTCTGATTTCCTGTTACCTCTCGTACTCTTTGAAGGAATTTCTGAAATCCCCTGATGGTTCTTTGCTACTCTGTCACTGCCATCTTTGCCGTAGTAGAGAGAGTATATGGCACATAGGTTTGCCTCGCTGTTTTAAAGACTGTAATTGAGACATGCGTGATGATTTATGAGTAATGTTGATACTTGCATCATTTGAGCTGCCTTGAGAATTACAAGCGAAGAAGAAAACATACATGGAAGAGATGTTATTGATAGCACCTTTCAGGAAAATTACATGGTCGTATGGACCTCAGGTTCAGGAGTGTTTTCGCCGTCCCCTGGTGTAAATCGGCTTTTTGTTGTGGCACAAGAACTCTAAAGCTCCTTTGGGTTTGGTGAACACATTAGAAGTCTTGTTACCCTAAATACACTGGCAAAGCTCCCTAGGAGAGTGCAGTTTATAGGAGTAAAGGATTGTGTTTGCTACGGCAGTAAAGCTGCTTTCTACGTGCTGCAAAGCAGTAGATCCCAGTGCTGCTGTGCATGAAGGGCAGCCACGTGGGAAACTGAGCGAGCACGGAAAACGAACCTCGATGCATCCTGTGCTTTAGGACGTCAGGACTACACGTACACAAGCAAGAGATCTCTCTGTTGCCAAGTGTTCTGTAGTGGGGATTTTCTAGCCTATCTGTTGTTGATTGTGGTACGGTTATTTTTTTTTTTTTTAACAGGCTTAATTAAGCTATTAAAGCCAGCAAAGCTTAGAATAAACTACGAGGTCTGTGTATGTTGCACTCTCTCTGATGTTGATTCCAGGTGTCGTTTGTAAAGCACTTCTTTCCCCACCTCTTAAAATTTTCAGGAAAAAAATTGTGAGCCTTCGGTTTTTTTTATTCCTGTAACTGTAAAAATTCTGTATTATGTTAGCCTCATAAAGCACAGAGATTTTAGCGACGGCACAAGGAAAAATAGAGAAATAAGCACGCTCTACAATGTGCAATGTAATGTTTATGTATATTCATTGGAATGCTGCTATTCCGATCATGTTTGTTCAGTGCATAAGTAAAGTTTATAGAGTTGAATCAGTACAGTGATGCATGATTTTGTAATACTGTAGCATAATGTTAGTATTTGCTTGAAGATTTTTATTGTATTTGAAAGGTAACCGAGACATTTGATTTGAGAGAATGCCAGCACTTTTTTCCATGTGGATTGCAGAGAAGTCAGTGTACAGAGAGGGCAGGAAATGCCCAAACAGTTGAGAGATGACGATGTTCACCCTGGTTTTCTTGTACCTCTTGAGTATTAAGCAATGATATAACTGAAACGCTTAACAAGAAGTGCAGTGTTGTCCTATATGTACACTTAAAAAAGCAATATCTCTTGGTAGTAGAGGAGCTGAATATGAAAAGCAAATAATGCTCAAAAAAGCCTTCCAGATTGGAAAAGCTGAACTTACTGCAAGCAGGGGAGCTTCTTTTGAGAACAAGGTTAATGGGGCTGTGGCTGCGGTAAACTCGTAATGTGTTGATCTAATCACCCTTGCATAGGTGGACTGCAAAAATGTTTGCAATGCTGCAGATCCAAAATAGGGTAACGGATGCACGTGTGATGCTAACAGTGTGGTGCAAACGACATAGACGGGCAAAATGGTATCTGGGTTGGCAGTTTCTAGTGTAAAAGTGTCGAGGTGCCTCCCTGAAGGTTACGTGCACAGGGCAGGGAGGGAGCCTGCAAGAAAGCTGGTGATTTTCTGCAGTTTTGATGCATGGGGGTGTGTGGGAAATCATATAATGAGCGTGGGGCAGGGCAGAGCTGTAAACCACAGTGGGTGGCACGGCAGAGAAGGCAGGGAAATGACCTGGTCTTTAGAGACGAGTCGCTTAGAAGGCAGTTTTGGTAATCATCACCTGTGCTCACCTTAACGTATGGTTCTGGTCCTGCGGACCCGTTTCCACTGCACAGAATGAGTGCCGAAACAATACACTGGAAATGATCCTCCTGAATGTGTCCTCTGGCATTTCCCTTTTTTGTGATAACAGAATGGAGGTGTGGAGGAAGAAGGAAGAAAAACCCTTACCTGCCAAATCTGCTAACGCATGGTTTTTTGTTTGTAAAAGCATTGTAGTTAAGCTTAAATTAAGTTTGACTTTGTACAGTGTGGGATCCAATGAAGATTGATGTTTTAACCTTTACGAGGCATTGTGTAATTCATATTCTTCTTATGTGTTATGCAGGAAGACGAGAAATTTTTGTCTGAAGTTTTTGCACAATTAACAGATGAAGCTACAGATGATGACAAACGATGTGAATTGGTAAGTCAGTGGTCTTGGGGGTTCTTTGAATGATTTAAACTGCAGAGAGTAAGTAGAAATACCGAAACTGTTGTGCTAGTTCTGCAGGCATTGAGGTATTTCTGTAACCCTAGAATCATTTCCAGTGTAGCTCAGTCTTTGTTTATGTACTCACTAGAAAAATATTTCTTGCAAGGTAAGCTCTGGTTTATTTTGTTGAGAAAGTACTTTTTTATTGTTGAGAAAGTACTAGCACTAAGATGACATCCTAGTCTTCAACATACCGTATCACTTATATCTGTCATACAAACACTGCTTTTGTCACTCCACTTTACTCATTCAAAAAGATCTTTTAAGTCCTATGACTGAGGATTGCCAGTAGTCCCTTAAAATATATATTGCAAACATTATTTATCCTTAAATATGTTTATCGGTTTGAACTGCCTTGTTAAAATCTTGCTTTCAGCAAGGGAAACTTCTTTGTTTTTTCAAACAAGTGAGACGCCAGACGGGAGTATAAATCCTTCATATGCTAAGTGTGATAAAATAACTACAAGGTGACTGTATTTCTGAGGTAAATTTCAACCTCTTAATTGTTTTTTTTTCAATTTTTTTTCAACCTCTTAATTTTTGGTTTTACTTTCTTTTGTTTTCCTTTCTTCTTGTTGAAGGTTGGAGGAGAGAGAACTAGAATAATACCATTTTCTAGGAAGGCATATACCAGCCAATACAAAAATTCGGATACAAATTGTAACAGTTTTCCTACTTTCACAGAGTTTTCTAAATCAAATACACCTTAAATTATTTTTTTCCTCTATGACAGGTGAACTTCTTCAAGGAATTCTGCGCATTTTCTCAGACATTGCAACCTCAGAACAGAGATGCATTTTTCAAAACTTTGGCAAAGTTGGGAATTCTTCCAGCTCTCGAAATTGTAATGGTAAGTGGAAACTTAAAGCTGATTTTAATAAAATTTAAAAAAAACCCGTAGCAACGTAACCAGTTTTTCAGATCTGCTAAGGACCTTTGTGTAAGTCTGACTGGACAGCTTTGCTCTGCTGAAAGTTGAAGTTTATTGTAACGTTCAGAATCCAAAAGATGTCCACAGTTTTCTGAAGTAGCCTGACTTTATTGCTATTACTATTTTTACTTTGCATGATGGAGAAGTCTGTGGTAAAGCCAGTCCTTTTGACAACGTAGTGTAAAATTGGAAAGCTACTCTTTCTCATGTGGCAGCCTGATTCTTTTTTTTCTGTTGTTGTTGGAACAGTGCCAAAGAAGTATTTTTAGATAATCTTGAACTGTTAGCTTGTTCCTATCCAAAAGATCACGTAATCCTGTCTTTTTCAGAGGTATAAAGCAGATTAATCTATCTTAATCAGCTATGTGAAAACATTGGTTTTTTTCACTTCTTTGATTGAAGCAGCTGTTGCTGCCTGACCATTGTAATTCATGTGTCAGTGCTGTTATCACTCAGAAACTATAAATTCAAGGGGTTTTGTGTTCTAGAGTAACAACCTGTGAACTTGCCAAAGGACACTGACTGTTGGGAAAACCTAAAACTCATATAGATGTTCAGTGATTAGATGAACCCTAATCTTATTGTTCTTTCCCAGGGCTAGGCCAGTCCAAATGCTTCCTGCTACGTTAATATTTTAGGCATAGAAATCGTACAATTATCAGACAAAATCACATACCTTAAGGAAAATTATTAATTCTTGTTGCCTATACATGAGTAGAGAAACTTTTGTACAAATTGATTTGTACGGTTGGTCTTTTTGTACAGAATCAATAAACTGTGGATAACAGGTACAGAATATTAGCATCTTAGATGTTTTAGCCAGTAGCACAGTTACAAATGTTTCCTGCCTAAATTAGGGCTGTCAGATTCACAGAAAGCCTTGCATTTTGCTATGTGGTTTGGGGTTTTTTTCCTGTAACTGTATTACTGTGTCTCTTATAGAAACTTTAAATGTTCTCAAAACTTTTAACTCCCTATTCTTTGCAGCTTTACTTGATAATAAATAGCAAACTTGATTTATTCTAATAAATTGATTTTTCTTTTTTTTTTTATTAGGGAATGGATGATCTGCAAGTTAGATCTGCTGCTACAGATATATTTTCTTATCTAGTAGAATTTAGTCCATCCATGGTCCGAGAATTTGTAATGCAAGAGGCCCAGCAGAGTGATGATGTAAGTAAAAGTGCTTTGGAGTTTGTGGAATATACTAGTTTTAGAGCAAACAGGAAAAAACAAAAAACAAAAAAAACCACAGCAAAACACAGCTCTCCAGAATTTGGGGTGCAGTTAGCCCAAAAATGGAGATACTAGAAACATAGGAAAAAGTAGATTTAAGATACAAAAATCTCTGAGCATGCTGGTGTTCCCTGTGTTTACAGTAATAAGATTGTAGGTCTGCCTAACCGTGGTTTTAAGGGAGGAGGGTTCGCTTGACAGAACTCCAGTGTCTGAATGCAGTTCTCAATTATTCCGTTTCTCTTAAATTAAATTAAAAAAAAGAAAAAAAAAAAAAGGAAACCTAATACAGAAACTAGGGAAATCACTTCACTACTGAAACTGTGTCTAACTATTTTGTGGTTTGTTTGGGTTTGTTTTTTTTTGTTTTTGCAGGATATCCTCCTCATCAATGTGGTCATCGAGCAGATGATCTGCGATACTGATCCTGAACTTGGGGGAGCTGTTCAGTTAATGGGGCTTTTGCGTACTCTGATAGATCCAGAGAATATGTTGGCCACAGCTAATGTAAGAAAATACAAAGGGGTAAAGACACTTTACTGTCTCAGCAAAATTAAAAACCTGGTATTCTCTATTACTGTTCTCGTGGTCAGGAGATTAAAAAAAAAAAAGATACTTTTTTTTTTAATATTGTATATGGTCTGATACTGAATTTAAACAACTAAAAAACTAAAATTTCGGTTAACTTTTGATAATAAAAATCATGCGTATGTGGCGTTGTGCAAGTATTAATTAAACCAGGCAGTGAAATAGCACTAGTGTGGTCATAACTCCCACCAGCTGGGTGATAAATACTGAAAGAAGAGAGTCCAGTGGAGTCTGCATGAAACCAAATCAATGTTTTAGTACCCATGGCACAATAAAGATGCAGCTTCATCGAACCAGTGCCATACTGAAGGATTTATTTATTTTCTTGAATTCCAAATTGTACATGTGTGTTTAGATGTCAAAGTAAGAATGGGAAAAGTGTAGAAATTTGCTTGAAAGCTTGGATCATTCTTATCATCCCTGCTGACATTCTGAATCCAAACCAAAGTATAATGTATTTGTAATTTAAGGCCTACTCCATGTAAGAAAACACTTTGTAATACACAAAACACTTGTATATTGATACACATATATTATCCAGAATGTAGTGAAATGGACCAGATGATACTTCTTCTTTAGTGTAAAAAAGGTTTGCAGGTTGTTATGGATGAAATTACTGCATTTAAGAATGGTTTAAGGAAATTTTGTCAAGTGCTTTGAGTCATTGATGTATTTTCAGTATATATTTGCATCCATGGCAGGGATTTTTTTTTGGTGGGAACTAGGCTGATTTGATGTCTCACAGATCTTTTCCCAAAATAAAGAAATCTATCTTCCTTGAGTGAAGACAATGTTGCAGGCCCAACCAAAAAGATACCGGCAGACCTGAAGGAGTCGGTAGAATTCTTTGGAGGCTGTTTCTCATGTTGCTACTCTTTCTTGCTTAAAGGGCTATATACAAATGCCAGTATTTAATAAAGTTATATTTGTTTTAGAAAACAGAAAAAAGTGAATTTCTCAATTTCTTCTACAACCATTGTATGCACGTTCTTACTGCACCGCTTCTGGCTAATACATCAGAAGATAAATGTGAAAAAGGTAACGTTTGTTTGTTTGTTTTTTCCCTTTAAGTCTTGTAATGTTTTCAGGTGACTTACAGTCCTGGTAACAGCGCTAAGCCCGTGATGCGAACTGGGAATACACCTCCTGAAAACGGTTGTTCCCCCAGTGACAGGGGTTCTGTGGGCAGAAGTTTTAATAGCTCTTTCTCTTTGTGCTCTGTTTTGTAAAATATGTCTCTCCTTGCTGTGTGTTGTTAATTGTATACTAGCTTTACTAGTGTAATTTTAAAGAATATTTGCTGTGAAGCAAAGGTTGTCTTTAGTTCCCAGGTACTTTTTTCTAAAAGTTTACAAAAATGCTGTGACACTCATCAGTGGTTACCTGATTCCAGGCATTGGGTGTGCTCAGGTGATTAACGCTGAAAACTGGTTTTCATTTGGCCGTAGTATAGAAATGCTGAAAGAAATCTCTTCAAAGAAAGATTATGAGTTGGAACTCCTTTATCTTGTTTCTTTTTTAATTTCTCCTGGTAACGGTAAAAGAATTGGAAATCTCCATTTGGTGCACACAAATAACGCTCACTAGTTCGCCTCTAGTGCTTTACCAACAAATTTAACATCATCATAGCCTCTTGAGATGGATTTGTTTCCGAGTACTCTTTTCAAAAGATTAAACCAAACCAATATGTATTTGGTAAAAAAATTTCTTTCATCTTACCCATCTTCACATATTAAGTGTTAGGTCAAAAAAAATAAATGTTTTATGTGTTTTATATGAAAATAAAACTTGTAGGATATCTGTAGTACTCATTTGAGTATTATTTGAAAAATGTAGACTAGGCACTTTCTTTTAGTCTAGGTAGGAGTAATATTCCTTAACTATTAGATTACGTATTTGTCACCTAGTTGAATTTGAAACTTTGTAATATAAATTGAATATAGAAATCTCACCTGGCATGCACTCTTGCTCTATGTTTATTTCACTATAGCTTACAGAAACTTTTGAGGAAAAGTTTGAACAGCTGTTCATCCGCATCTTCTAAATATTTACAGTGCTTTGAAAACCTTTTTCTGATTTTTTTGTTTTTATTTTCTATTTATCAGATGCAGTAGTTGGGTCCACCAAAAGTAATACGATTTGTCCTGGTAAGTTTTAATTGACCTTGAGTTTTGAAACTTGTCTTGTATGCTGTGTATGGTGTTTTTATTTTTTAAAAAAAAAAAAGGTATGTCCATACTTGATTTTTTTAAAATACTTTTTATTGAAACAGATGTATGTGCTTTGCTTCACTTGAGATGACAGGAAGCTGAAGGAACATTTTCATCTGCTCTTGAGTTACTGTGTTTCACTTTTTTTTCCTAGTCAACCTTGCTACTGAAAGTTTAAGTCCTTGTTAGCAGAATTTGTACTAACGAAACAGAGCTGAGCTTTTAGAGTTTGGATTTTTATTTGTGCAGGCTTCTTTTCTGAGCATTATGAAAAAACATTGCTAGTTAGGTTCACACGAATACAGATCTGACTGCCTTTCTTCTTTTAACTACATGCCGTTAGTCTGGATTGCCGTAACCAGTAACCTGCTGACCCTGGAAGAAGTCCAACTGCCAATTCAGGGTGATTTTTGTGGCTGGATTAAAAAAAAAAAAAGCCGAATTTGTGTTTGCTTTGTTCTGACCTAATATCCCGCTTCCTAAAGCAATCCAGTGTGCCACTAAAAACGTCAGGAACTGGAATAGCAACTGAGCTTGGTGATGATTTGGTGCATGAGAGTACTTTTTTAAATAACTTAAGGCATTCATTTTTCTTGCAGATAATTATCAAACGGCACAACTACTTGCCTTAATTTTGGAGCTGCTTACTTTTTGTGTGGAACACCACACGTATCACATCAAGAATTATATCATGAACAAAGATTTGCTAAGAAGAGTACTGGTCTTGATGAATTCAAAACACACATTTCTGGCCTTGTGTGAGTACAGAGGTGTTGTGATTTCCTTCTTCAGGGCTTTGTATGGACTGTGGAATGTGTACAAGTAAAAGCGTGTACTTAAATTCAAAATTCCTGTTAATTTCCTATTTATTACTGACTAGCTGTTAAGTCATTTTGAAAAAAGGGTAGCAGGTATTTGTTAATGCAGACCAATGCAGTTTATGGTGGGAGGTGAATTGTATCTTTTGAAGTCCAAGTGATCCTTTTGAGTCTTTATGGCAGTGAGGATCATTTGTGATCAGCTCTCTTATTTAAATGCAAATACTGTCATTTCTTAATAACGTCATAAATCTAGTGCTCCTTGTGCAGCGTGAATGAAATCTTGTGAGCCACAAGATTTAAAGAATAGGGGCTGGTTCTGGGAGGTGAACACAGAAAAGCACAAGAATGAGCTAATAATTTAACGTTGTGCGCTAAAGTTTATTGCTGCTGTATTTCAAAAAGAAATTAATGGACCTTGATCACATTCAGATAGCCAGGAAAGTCAGAGAATGAAAGAAAGGTTACCTGTCAGCAAACTGTTTCTTTTGAACTTTCAGAAGTGCTTTTTCATGCTCTTGGTTTGAGGGCACATCTTCCTCTCAGTAACATCGGGTTTTTTCAGTTCTTTCCAAGAGAAGCAGATTGGAGCCCTGACATGTAGTTATTAAATTCTTTAATTTCTTTCTTCATATAGGTGCTCTTCGCTTTATGAGGAGGATAATTGGCCTAAAAGATGAATTTTATAACCGTTATATTACCAAGGGAAACCTGTTTGAACCAGTTATCAATGCTCTGTTGGATAATGGAACTAGGTACAATCTGCTCAACTCCGCTGTGATCGAGCTGTTTGAATTCATCCGAGTGGTAAGTTAAGCAGCTTCTTCAGCTCTTACACATATGTGGCATGGCAGGTAGGAATACCAAATGCAGATCTTTCCCTTGAAATAGCATATTACTACTTGAAATCACAAACTAAAAATCTCGTAGATAAATATCCAGATAGAAAGGAGCCAGTAAGCTGCTTCGTGCTTGTTTTACTTGATTTGTCCCATCACAGAGTATGTGTCGGCCGTATTTACATCTTGAAGTCTGTGTAAACGTATCCTGTAGATTAAATTTGTCTAAGGGGTTGAATGCATTGTTTGTGGACCAAACTTCGAGTGGGGAATTAAGTGAAATATGTTACATGTGAGTAAATCTGGGTATTCTAGCGTCTAAGTGAGACTAATTTGACTATAAATTTGAATGATCCCTGTCCTTTAAAATCCTTCACACGTGCTTTGTTAGCCAGTGTCAGCTTTGAATCAGGAGCTTTTCCAGCAGCAGGGTTTGTGGGAACAACGTGTATGTGGAGAGGACAGGCAGGACAAGCAGGAGCACCCAGTTGGTTGTGTTGCTGGGGTGGAAAACAAGGACTTGGAACAGCTGCCGAGCTACTCGCTGCGAATGCCTTAGTGTGTGGGAGTCTTCTCAGGGAATCTTTGTGGTCTGCGAAAATGGAGGGAGGGAGTTTTTAGTCGTAGGATATCGTAGCTGCTGTCTCTTCCAGCAAGAAGAAGACACACCGTTGTCTCCAGGTGACTTTTGCCAGCGTGGTGTGAACGTGAAGATTTGCTTGATAGAGTGAGACTTGTTGGAGGGTGACTGAGCAGAAGGTGCTTCATCCCACGTGTGCGGCTGAGGACTCGAAGGAGAGCTAAAACTTGTGGGGAGAGCAGGGCACAGCTAAACTCTGGTTTTTCTCAAGAAGTCTTAATCCTAGGTAGCAAGCATCACAGTTTAATCAAACTATCACAAATAGAATTGGGACAGTACTGAGTATGTTGTCCATTTATATGGGAAATTTAATAATAATTTCTAGATCTCAGCTTTTTTATTAAGGAAAAATCTGATTACTTCCCATTTGTTCTTTACAAGAATGTTTTTGACTGGACAATGAATCAGTTACTTTTAAAACTAAACTCTCAAGCTTTCTGAACTTCTGCGTGTTAATATTTGAGACTGAAACCCTGTTTTGCTCTTACGCAGGAAGATATTAAGTCCCTTATTGCACATATAGTTGAAAACTTTTATAATGCACTTGAATCTATTGAATATGTTCAGACATTCAAGGGACTGAAGACAAAATATGAGCAAGAAAAAGACCGACAAAACCAGAAACTGAACAGGTATGACCCGGTTTATGTACTCTGAGACTTTTATTGAATGGCCATGATGTAGTACTGCTGGTTGTTGGGGTTTTTTCTTTCCTAGAGGGCAGAAAAAGCAGGAGGCTGGGATTGGGGTGTTTTTTCATTCTTGACGAAACCTTTTTTAATTAGAGTAAACCCCCGTCTGACTTTCCTTGGGGCCTACTGTAGTGCAGTTCCCATTTGTCGGTATATTAACTGTTACATTCAGAAAACTCTCAGCTCATGAAAAGCAGAATCTTCTTCTGTCGTTCGGAGACAGGATTCAGTCTGCCTTACTGTCGGCTGGGGTTTCGGTGAAGCTGACATTGACGGTAGAACCTTTGCAAACGCACCGAATTCACTTTAAAGCGTCAGAAGCTATTTCCGATCCTCGCTGAGTCTGAAACAGCGGGCAAAACTTCAATCATTTGTCATGTGTCTCTTACAGTGTTCCATCTATATTGCGTAGCAATAGATTTCGCAGAGATGCAAGAGCCTTAGAGGAGGATGAAGAAATGTGGTTCAATGAAGATGAAGAGGAAGAAGGTGAAGCCGTTGTACCTCCAGTTGAGAAGTCAAAACAGGAGGATGATTTTCCAGATAGCTATGAAAAATTTATGGAAACTAAAAAAGGTATTTACTCAGTTTCAGCTTGTCAGCACTGGAAGTGCTCTACGGCAGATATGTGGAGTAGCATGTAAACAAACCAGTTGCTTGTGCTCTGTATCGTAAGCAGGAGTAAGAGTATTCCAGGTAATTAAGTAATGAATTCCTAACACGTCTTTGCAAGCTAGTTTAGGATTAAAGTAATGAGTTAAATTGCTCCAAGCACGCATCTAGTTTAAAGGATGTTCAGAAGCACAACTTTGTGCGTACTTGTGTGCGCGGAGTGAGCAGTGTCCCCGTGCCCACAGCATCTGTGCCGTTCTCCGTTTGAGTGCTGGCATGCTTTGGATGAGGTTAGTAGCCGAGCTGCTGATTTAAATGGAATTTAAAAAAAAAAAAGGCGACTTTTGCCCTGTGATGATGCTGTGATGTGGATTGTACTCCATGGTGTGCAGCTGATACTTAAGTATTGAAAATGTTTGTCCCTCAGCTAAGGAGAGTGAAGACAAAGAGAATCTTCCAAAAAGGACTTCAGCTGGGGGATTCAAATTCACTTTTTCCCACTCAGCCAGCGCAGCCAATGGTGCAAACGGTGCAAACAGTAAATCCGTGGCAGCTCAGACGTCACCAGCAAGCTCCAACGGCTCCTCTTCAAAGAACGCAACCCTGACCACAGCGGTGACAGCCACCAAGGTGGGGGAACTCCTACAAAAGCTGCTGTCCTCGCTTAGGGCAGGCAGTGGAGCAGTATCACGAGACTTTACCGGTGGTAATGCGGTACGGTTAGCATTAGCCTCTAGGCAGGGTATCTTATTTACATATCGATTCACCCAAAGCCCTGTCTAGTTAAACCCTTACTAGTTTGGGGGAAGGTTTAAGAAAGTATGAGGTGGGACTGGAGTCTGCTGCTCATCTGGTGGGCACAGTTTAATCTCGCACCTTCTGTGTAATTTTAACTGTTCCCTCTCCTCAGCTTTTGTAAGTGCCGTTGCTGCTGTGTGGGAGTGCTATACCTATGAGAGGGATTTTTTCTGAATTACGTTAGTACCTCCCCCCAGCCCCCATCGGGGAATTAAGAAGTGTTTTTAAGCAGACAAAATACAGCGAGTGATACCTCTGGTACATCTTGTACAGTCGTGTGCTACTTTAATCTTTAGCCTGCAAGCTCCTGAGAGGCTAAGGAAAAGTGTGGCAGAAACGTTACTGCACACACCTAAGACTTACCAGCAGAATGGATGAGCAGTGTGCACGTTAGAGTTTGTGACTGTCCAGTTGGGAGCTTAGAAAGTGATTTCTAAAGAATTCTGAGGCCAGATCCAGAGGAGCAAGGAAGTTCCAGTACTCTTTCAACCTTGAGGTTCAGAAACATTCTCAAGACAAATGGGTCTTTGACTGAAAAAGGCAACACCGAGAAACCACCTGCTGCAGGCTTGTGTGTCCCGCACAGGTTGCTTGGGGGTTATGTACTGAAATTGCACATTCCTGGGTGTTTTTTTCAATGTGAGATTTTCTTTTTCTTTTTTTTTTTTTTTTTAATTAATTGGCAGGGAAGTCTAGTTGGCCTAGTGGATTATCCTGATGATGAAGATGATGATGAAGAGGAGGAGACATCTCCAAGGAAAAGACCTCGTCTGGGTTCATAAATGAAACCAAAACTTTGGAATAAAAACTTTTTATTATGGGGTTTCAAATGCTGCAACTGTTCTAAGAGCTAAAAAGGATCTGATTCAGAAAGCTTTCTCCCATGAGTATATAAGATAACACAAGGAGTAGCAAAAGAAACTCAGTATATCAGCTAGAAAGGGTTAGTTCTGTAAACAGAAAGCTTCCAAGGAACTTAATGTCTTTCTAGTAAGTAAGGAGTCTGCCATTCAGGCTGTCAAAAAAA
>NW_009596155.1:0-20290 GCF_000690535.1 Cariama cristata | reverse complement strand
AAAAAAAAAAAAAAAAAGTGGGTTAGTATTTGCAGAACTTGGATGATGGCTTCTCAGCAAGGAAAGTCTCAGGTGTCGGGAGGGCAGGGGGAGGGAAAGGTATGGTAAACACTTTTTTTAAAATATTGCAGGGTTTCCCCAGTGTTTAACAGAACTAGGAGAAAAAAAAAAATTCAAGCTTAAATTTTGAACCCAGTAATCTTAATTTTGTAATGGTGCTGTCAGTTGTGTTCTTTTAGCAATGCCTCTTTTAAAAAAATTTTAAGGGAAAACTAACTCTGTTTGCATAAGAACAATCCAGATGTTGGGACCATTTATTACCAATTAAATCACATTTCTCATGGTTGGAGGGAGGGACACTGCAGTTATAGTGCATGTTGAGTTGTTTAAAACAGTTAAAAATAAGTTTTAATTTGTATTTTTCAAGAGGAGAAAATGGAAGCTGGATTCCAAACAGATGGGTTTGCTTGGGTTTTTTTGATCGGACATCCAGTAAGATCTATGCCAAGGAACTGTCGCTTCCAAAATATCTCCAGGGGCCGCTTGTGTCAAAGTGGTGCGGCCCAGGGCCCACCCGAATGGCGCTCGGCTTCACGTGGTGGAAGATGGGGAATTTGAATCGCTGTCTGTGTCGTGAAACCAGCTGTCTCTTCTCGGAGCAGCGAGCCATTTTCCTGTTTCCGAGTTTAAATTGAGGTGGTAATAAGAAACACTAACAGGTTTTTCATAGCGATGAATTTAGCAGCGTTTTAACACCAAAGTCGCTTTGGACCAAGACAGAATTATTACTAACTGAACACCGGTCTTTGAGGCAGGATCAACAAGCAGCACCTGAATCTGGGTGTAATACGAAAAGCTGCTTTTTTTAAAAAACAAAAGCACATTCCACGTTAGTAGGTAAGCAAACTGTGACAAAAATAGGCGAGTTGATGGCGAGTCGATAGAGGCAAACAGTCCAGGTTTTATTTTCAAGAGCAGCAAGTGAACTGTAAATATTTTAATGTTAGTTTGCCCATATGTGATCTGAGATCATGGTAAGTGAGAGGAAGTTTCCCGACGACAATTAATGTGTCAGAAATGTTAAACTATGAAACCAGCTGCAATCCACCACATAGATCACTCTTGTAATATGTGTTATGGGTCCATTTCTCCTGGAATAGTTTAAACTGAAGCAGTTTCTCTGTTTTGGAGATTTTTGTAGTTAATTTTAATTTTAGCTATTGTTTGGAAAAAGATGGGCTGTCTGTGTAGATATGAAGTATAGTTTTTTTCCATAAAACAGAAGTTTATTTTGTATTAAAAATACCACTGTACTTGTTTTACACCATTTGTATACATGTGGTGATATTAATGCTGAACTGTAAAATTCAGGAATTAAAATGTGACCCTGTAATTCCATAATTACTGCTTTGGTTTGGTTTGTTATACATGGTAAGTTAACTCGGAATTTTCAATGTGGCCGTTTTAGAATATTTTTTAAGAGTAGTTATCCATGCAGTTTTAAAAGTAACTCTATACCACTAGATGAAATCCCAAAGGGAACGTGCGAGTTCTTCCCAAGGCGTAAGCTAGACACAAGCGTTCCGATGGATGACAGTTCACGTGCGTGGACCTGGGGACAATGACGTTGCCCGTCGCGGGCTCCAGGCAACCGAGAATGAGACTCCGTATTTTTCACCTCTGCGATGAAACGCCCCGTCGGCTCCCGAGGCGGAGGATCTGAGGAAGCGCTCGCTGGTAAAAGCGTGGCTGCAGCATCATCATCGTGTGCTCACTCTCCTGCCAACGATCGTCTGGTTGTCTTCCTGATGAGTCTTTCCTCTCCATGGGTAACGCTGATTAACTTCCTCCAGCGCTACACAGGCTGCTCCAGCAGCAGAGTTACGCAGTACGTGCCTTTACTAACCGGAGGCTGACAAAACTGCATCACCTGGCGTGCGGACCTGGGTTGTCCTGATTCTCTCTAGCAGCTACCCAAAACACAATCGCGGGGGGGCTCCGACGGAAGCATGCGAGTCCTTACTTCGTGTTCCCCACCACCCCAGCTCTTCCCCGAAGTACTGTCAGGAGCTTTAACAATACATTCAGACCAAGATGAGGGGTTTTTTACAGCAAAAACAAGAATGTCATGAATTTTTATAGTTACTAGAAAAAGACTCTGTAAAGTGGCATTAGATGTCCCATTTAGAAAAGAAAAGAAAAAAGAAAATCCCTGTAGAAGGTGACATGCAGCAGCACCCTTTCTAACTGGCTCTTGTCTGGGGCTGTCAGCTCCACCGATGCTCTGACCTGGTCGGTGCTGCCGGGGTTCTGCCTGCGGGCAGCCGTGTTCCCGTGCCTGGGGTCCTTCCGCTACCGCTCTTTTTGGAAAAGAACATCTGCCAACATGTATCAGTTATAAATGCTATTTTAATAAAAAGTTACGTGAAACTTGAATTGGTTGGGTGGTTTCTTTTAATGGGAGTTACTGTTGCAGGCAGGTGTGTAATGAGGTGGTGCAAAGGATGGCCTCTTGCCCTGCTTCATTTTAAGTCTGTCCAAGCCAAACCAGGAGACAAGATTCTAGATTTCTTTGAATCTCGTGACATCCCTAGCTTTGCAACTAAAGCACTTATTTTTACTTAAACTTGCATTTATAGCAAAATTGGACCTAAGGACTGGTAAACTGCCCCAAAAGTCTGTAAACCAAAGTAATCCAGAGTGAATATGTAAATGTCTCAATTCCTATTACCTGTTTCTCAAAAATAAGATGGTCATAGTTGCACTTTGTTGTGAAATTAGACTTTATTACATTATGCAGCTGAAAAATAGTAATTTGTTTATAATATTCTAATAAAGTTCTATAATTTTAAAAATAAAAAAGTTTACATTTCTAACTCACTGAGAGCTGTTCACATAGGACTTATTTTAACAGATCTCAATATCTGCTTTTGTTCTATGTAATACCAGGTGCCTGAGGCCAGTAGTTCAGGAAATCTGTACGCTGCAGGGATGGTGAAGGGCCTCACTGTTGAGCGTGTTCCAGTGAAAGTCAGTGAGTTTCCAGCATTGTGGAAAATAAGCGTTTTTAGTGTTGAAATACTTTAAAATATTTATATATAAAGTACTGAGTTGCTTGTCTGAAAGTTCTGTAAAACTAGGTGTAATGTTGGAAAACAAATCCATTCAATTATTGATTATATAATTTATTCTAAAAACATACTTAGGTTCTTGGGGTCTGCAATGAGCTGCTTAAAGTTACCGCTTATTGATAACTTCTTCTTTTAGTTTTTCTGCAAGCATTTTCCTCTTCTGTAGTAATCTTTGCTTCTCTTCTGACATTTCCTAAAAGCAAAGTAAAAAATAATATTACTGTGTTTCTTGAGAAGTGGATCGCAGGATGTGGATGCCTGGCTCTTTACATCACTCCGCCTTTTTTCCACTGCGCTGTACCAGTCTTTTTGAGAGGACGACCCTCAGCTTGACCTGGTGCTGCTTGCTTGTTCTGGAAGGTCCCCAGTCAACAAAGTATTTTGGGCACATTCTGAGCCTAACAAAATGCTCAGCAACTCTGAAAAATACCTGTGGCAATAGAAAGTCCTTGGTCTGAAGTATGTGCTCAGTGAGCAAAAGTAGTGACTTTTTTTTTTTTTTTTTAAACATAACTGTTACCACATTGTTTGGGGGGATTTTAAGGTCTTCCACTACTTTCCTGTCCTGCTTTTGGCTGGGATAGAGTTAATTTTCTTCCTAGTAGCTGGTACAGTGCTGTGTTTTGGATTTAGGACGAGAATAACGTTGATAACGCACTGATGTTTTAGCTGTTGCTGAGCAGTGCTTACCCTAAGTCAAGGACTTTTCAGTTGCCCCGGCTCTGCCAGCGAGGAGGTGCACGAGAAGCTGGGAGGGAGCACGGCCAGGACAGCTGACCCCAACCAGCCAAAGGGATATTCCATACCATGGAACGGCATGGCCGGTATAGAAACTGGGGGAGTTGGCCGGGAGGGGACAATTGCTGCTCAGGGACGGGCTGGGCATCGGTCAGCGGGTCGTGAGCAATTGTGGTGTGCATCGCTTGCCTTTCTTGGGTTTTATTCTTTTGTTTTATTCCTTTTCATTACAATTATCATTATTATATTTTTTTATTATCGTTAGCATTATGTTTTATTTTACTTCAGTTATTAAACTGTTCTTATCTCAAACTGTGATTCTTTTCACTTTTTTTGGATTCTCCTCCCCATCCCACTGGTTAAACCATGACGTTTCCTCATTTGTGTTGAGTTTTGAAGCATTTCTTCTCATGTAAGTGTAGATCAGACCTATTTGTGGTAAATGCATTAAGTCACATTAACTCATAACAATAACAAGAAAAAGGTTGGTTGGTTTTTTGGTGTTGTTTTTTTTTTTTCCCCTGAGAAAGGCTTCTATATTGGTAGGGATTTTACCTGTCATAGGATTCTTTTTATTTTTTTTAATGTCTCTACTTTCTTTCCCCAGTAGGATTTACTTCTTTTTTCCTAAACTAGATTTTCTATCAGGCCCGTGGTGCAAGGCTTTTTGTGACTCTAGCACTTGTTTTAAGTCAAGGAACACATCAGTCAATTCTCTCAGTAACTTCATGCACGTCTCTGAACAGAGAACAGCCTTCGGACAAAAAAGAGACCTTGAAGACCGGGCAACCGCCAACAGGGCACCCTTCTCCTGTCCTGTGCTTCCAGCCCTCCCGCAGACTTGGGGTTTTATATCGGAGGGAACTGGGTAGACAACAGCAGCATCCACCCTTCAGAGTGCCTTGTCGTTCTAAAAGGTATCATCATCATCACCACGTCGCTTCTCTTCCAGTGGTTGATGGATAGAAATCAAGGATTTCTTCATTTGAAATAGGCACAAAACTCTCCAAAGAGAACAAAAGAACAGAGCAAATTTGTTACCTCTGTAAAGTAAGACTTTGCAAAAGAGAAATGTTTTTCCCATTTCAGCTGGGAAAAAAAAGAGTCCCAGAGATTTAAGAGAGTGCAAACAGTAGGTCACAGATGAGGAGAAAACCAGCATTTTAGCCATTCACAAACTGAAATTAATCATGTGGATTTTATGATACTGAAGCAAAATAACACTAACTCAATCACTAAAACGTCTAGCCTCTAAGCTTCTGCAAAACCAGTAACTTGAAAATACCTCCTCTCTACTTGTGTTTGTTTTATCCTGCTACAATACTGAGCAGCAACATTGACATCTTCACGGATATCATCTGTGGTTTTTATAACGCGGTCAGGATGATTAAAATGTTTGAATCCTTCACCTCTTTAGGAGATGATTCCTCTTCTTTCTGGTCAGTGTTCGTTGGCAACAGTACGTTATTTCTTGACTCTCTCTTTGCAGCCATCAGCATGTCTCGTTTTTTCTTTAGGTAGTCCTCTCGTTGCTTCAGCTGCTGTTTTTCAACTTCTGATAAATTCTGGATTTTTTTTTTTTTAAATAGATTTTGAAATTAATTTTTGGTATGCATGTTCTGTGAGATAAAAGCATTTACATCGTATTTGCCTCCAAAATTACTAGCTGAAAAAAAAATCCCAGTTGAAGTTTCAAGCCAGAGCTGTCTACTAAGAAATTACCACAGGACAAAGGCTGAATGCTGAATTCTATTCTAAAAAGTGAATGATGAGCTGAACTTTATGCAAATTAAACTGGTGAATACCACAAAACAGTGTTTGCATCCTGGTTTTAAAAAACCAAACAAACCAAACCCACCTGATTACAATAATAGAAAAAATATATTTAAATGTAATACTGTCTTAAATATATGTTCTAAATGTAACTCTGTCTTTTGGCATTCTAGTTCTATGTTTGGGCTTTTTTCTTGTTTGTTTGTTTTAAACTTACAGGTCCTTTCATCTCAGCTTTTTGTGCTGCGTTTTCTGAACATTTTCCAGCTGACCTTTTCTTAATGTCTTCTTTCCCTCTGGTACAAGACAGCTGAGGTAAGCTTTCTGTTCCTTTTTGTAACGGGTGTACTGGTTTTAACTCTTCCTTCGCAGATTTCTGAGATTCCTCTAAGCAGCAAATTTACATAGAAAACAATTAGAAAGAATAGAAATATATCAAATAAACAAATAAATCGGTGTTTCTTCCAATATCCAGACATCTCTTCTGATGAAACAGAAAACTTAAAAAAAAAAAAAAAAAAAATCACATTTCTCCCCTTTTTATTAATAAAACTTTCTTTCAAAAAACATAGATGCTATGAAAGCAATTAAATAATGCTTTACATCGTAAGTACCTCTACTGCAATGAATTATAAATTGTCAAATGCTTGGAATGTAATTTTATATTCAGAGTTCCAATAGTCAGTTCATACTGAGATTGCACTTGCCATTTCTGTGGTATGTATGTACATGTACACTGTTGCTGTCCATATCGCAAACACTCAAGCTGGAGAGGTTTGTGTCTTAGCAGTACCTGTGGTACTATGTGATCATAGGACCCTCAGTGTCACTTAACCCACGAACCTGAAAAGATACTGAGAAGAGAAGGGAAGGAGGGTGGATAGTGAACGTACAAATAGACAACGCATCTCAAAGAATGAGTTACTGGTACGTAATGTTTTTTTCTCCTTTGAGAACTTGTCTATATGTACAATCACACTGCGGGTGACTAAGGAACGCTCTTTTCCATCGGGACAATTACTTCAGAATCTTCTCAAAAATACAAGCACCCAGGACCACTCCAGCAGATGCTGTGTCCTTCCCATCGGCGTGATACACGCAGCTCGGTGCCAACACGAGTGCAGCTTTTGAAGCAGCTGCCCTGCGGGTATCCAGAATGGGAAGTGTTCTCCAAGAATGCTGGAAAAGGTCACTTGCACTCCGAGGTGTTGAGCATAACCTTTACTATGAAATTCACCCTTCTGATCTCTCTCTAGTGCCACAAGCTGGGTGGTCAAAGTACAGGAGGAATGGTTTTGCAAGCTCTAATCTGTAAACTATTTGTAAGGGGCTCACCAAAGTGAAAATAAGAAAATTAAGGCAACTACTATTAAATTTGAATTCATTATACAGTGGAAAACTTAAAAGGGGCCCACAAACTGAAATCTTGGGTCTCAAGGTGAAGGGGAAATAGCAAAAGATAATAAAAACGCTGTGTATCTGAAGGAAGAGAAATGCATGGCAGACTGGAGGGAATGAAAAACAAAGGAAAAAAAGTTCTTCCTTTTCCTGACTATGAGAACGGGCTCGTGCAAGGGCCACGTTGCCCCAGCAGCCGATACTCCCTAGGAATGGGATGCCTCCCTGTGCTCAGGTCAAGAAAAGCAAGCTGTCCTGTTCCTCAGTAACGCAGCCCTACGAGTGAGAACACAGAGCCAGGATCTGAGCACAGGTCTGGTGGGCTGTGAGGGTCAGAGACCAACTGAGGTGAGAGAAGAGCCGCTCTTCAGCCACCCTAGAGCAAGGTCCTTGCCGTTTCTGTTCCCAGGGTTGTCCCTGGCACCAAGAGGAAGTCAGTCAAGCACAGGATACCATCCCATTATCTGAGACGAACCTTTAGTTGGGAGCCCATGTTTTAGAAGCAGGCAGTAACAGGCTGGCCTGGAGGCTGGTCCTTGGTTCTGTCTGAGAAAGGGGTCCGGAAGAAGATTCTCCATACAGATTCTTGATTTTTGGCACCACTATCCAAAACCACTTTTCTAAAAGGTGACACCAGAGGATAAGCCGTGACAAAACTTTCTCAGTAGCTATGCTGCCGCAAGACACCAGTTCTACAAGGATGAAGATTTCCAAGGAGCTAGATTTTTTGTAGACCTGTCCCTTCTTTGGCATTTAAAGAGCACGAGAATGCTCAGCACCAGCTGAGCAGGCACCTGGACAGCACAGAAGGGCTGCACTCAGTGCGGAGAAGTCCCGACTCCTGAGCTCCAAGATCTCTGGTCTCTCAAGCACAGGATAAAGTCCTGCCGACAGAGTATTTGTGAGGAATGTGCCTTCCTCCTGAACCAGGAAAACAGCCACTGCAGGACAGACATAGTTTAGTGGTGCCATTGCAAGGTAGCACTACCATGCAAAAGTAAGAGAAGTAGAAGCAGGCTGGGCGAAGAGTGTAAGTATACCTGCAGGCTTTCTGCATACTGCCGAGGGTGGAAGGGAGAGAAGAGTTCAAACAAATGTAACAAAACCTCAGCCGAAGGACAGAAGAGATAAAAGGGAAAAAAAACATATTTAAAAGGTCAGTGACAATTTTTTTCATTTTTTAAAGTTTTGTCATGTGAAAGACACAAACTCAATTCAAAGAACAGAGGGTCCTACAACCACTTCATCTGTTAATGGCCATCAAATGAAAACGCAAGGGGCATGTATGGCCCAAAGGTACCACCAAGGCTAAAAGTACCCAGCTCAAGTGTCTGCGATATGAGAACTTCCAGTGTGAATGCATACAAAGACAAGTACGAGACAGAGGAAAAATATAACTAAAGATAGTACAGACTATTATTTCCTAAAGTTGGAATTATGTTTTTGGAAGTGACCTTAGAATATTAAGTTACAAATTTTTCACAAACTCATAAGACAGCAGATCCCACTGAGATGCAACCTAGTTTTGAAGATCACCTATGTGTACCTATATACATAGATACAAGTGTGTATACATACATACCTGTATGTGTCTGTGCACGTATACACACGTATATATGCTTCTTATCACCTAAGAATCTTCCTGCTCTCCTGGGCAGGTCAGCACCCTTGTGCTTTAGCTACAACTCAAACATACCAAGAGCACTTCCATCACAACCAGTGATTCTTTTTTTCACCTCCCTGACAAAGCACTGGCTTGGTCATGCCCTCCAGTAAATAATTATCTATGAAACAATTCAGATAATTTTCATGAGATAACTTCGGTAAAGTTCAAGACTACTTAAAAGAGCTCTCCTTGGTCTTGTAAGTTGGTAAGTGTCACAATCCCACTCAAAAACAAAAATGTAAAATTGAAAAGATTAAACTGAGTAACAAAAATTTGACCAAAGGCAAAAAGATTCAGTTTGGTGGTCTAAACAATTCAGCTTGAATGAATCTTAACAGTTTAAGGTTGGTTCCTTCAGAAATATTTGATTGCTATCAAGAAATGTTGTACAATTATAAATTAAATCTCTAATGGCCACACACAGGGAGAGAAAGCACAACTTTGTAAGTAAATGATTCACAGTTGCTTACAGGGAACATACTGTTCCTAACAGTAATGGTGGCACAAGCAGAGTAAATTGAAAACAGAAAACTGCTGTTAGGCTCCTGTATTTCTCCTCCAATTGGAGATGACTTAGAACATCACCGAATAATAAAACAACTCAGGTTGGAAGGCATTTCTGCAGGCCACCTAGTGCAAATACCCTGCTCAAAGCAGAGCTAACGTCAAAGCTAGGATGGTTTACTCACAGCCTTATCCAGCCAAGTTCTTAAAATCTTGATACGAGTGGACTCTTTCAATAATATTGCACATGCAGCGTCGCGCTTTCCCATAAAATTACCTAATGGAAATTTTGGAGTTTCTTCAGAATCATTAGCTCCCTCAGTGGATCCCTTAACTTTTACAGCTTCTCTCGAATCTCCTGGAAAACTGTAGGTAACATCTGGTGATTTAAGTTTATCACGTGCCTTAAATTAAAAAACAAACAAAGCCAAGCATTACATTTCCTGGCACTGTACTTAGGGCATTAAACTCTCAAAACAAAGAAAGCTCCCAAAAGAATTTGCAGTTAAAATTGTGTTGTTTACACTACATACTGCATTGTCAAAGTGAACAAAAGCAAACTACTTATTTTGTTTTACTAATAGGAAGGTTCTTACTGGCCTATAGTCATAAATCAGCATTTTTTATTTTAGTTCACAAACCTGTTCTCTAATCAACAAAATTTAGAGTGTTAGATAAATTGATATTTTGTTTCCCAGCTACAAATAGATAATGTAGGGGGTTTTTTTTGCCACACATAGCATATGACTTTCAAGAAGACATCAGTCCACCGGAAAAACCTAATACAGTAAGAGAACCAAGAGCATATACTGAAGTTACCACAGAAATGGAGAAATAATCAGCTGAATGGAAACAACAGGTCTGGATAATCTCTGACACTATTGTTTCACTTCTACAGTTGTCTGGGAAATCTTGACAACACAACCCACCTCTCAAAATAGTACAGCCAGCTGGGATTTGCCCAGAAAATGTCTGCAACTGTTTATCAACCTTCTAATTCATGTCGGAACACCCTAGCATTCATCAAAATATTACATTATTTTGTACTAAAACATTCTCTAACAAAAACATATTATTGAACAATAACTATCACCACCTCTGCTGTTCAGGTGAATTTGAGTGGGGCCTCTGTAATCTGGCTGGTTTATCAAGAATATTAATATTCTTGGCTGATCCATAAAAGATTTGGATAAGCCTGCATTTAAAGACAACTTGAATTCTTAAAATGAACCAAAGCTTGAGTTTCCTGGTTGTTTTGTAAGAAAACGGGTAGAACAGGTGACTCAATTCTGGAAACTATCATTGTAATATGGGAAAGAAGAGTTTTGCCACCACTTTTCTACAGTGTTAGCCACTGGGAGAGGGGTTGAATTTGGTAGAATATCCCGACTGTTCAGGTCTTGCATTCAATAGCATAGCCATCATCTGCACCTGTCATGGGTTGGAAAGTGTCGACCTCTGTAGTAGCTACATTTGGTCTCCAGGTGGTTTCCTTTGTCAGTTCAGGCTGAAGAAACAGTGCTTTCTCTTTTCAAATTTAGCATGCTCAATTTCCTAATGACAGATCAGAACAGAAGAGCGATTCTGCTCCCTTTTGCCACAGCCTACAATTCCAGCTATTTTTATGTTTTCCCAGTGAAGGGGAGGTTTATTACCACGATTCCACTGTAGCTGATTTCAGTTTCAATTTGTTTCTTAGTTGCTGAACGACTGGCAATTTAGCCAGTCCCCGTTTACAGTCAGTTACCTTTCTGCATGGTTTACTCTGACAGAGACCAAGCGATGGTCTAACTTGGAGAGGATTTCAGGTTCCTGGTGATTAGGTTCTGGCAGTATCATGCAGACTTAATGAATAACTATACTGTCTATCAAGTGATCCTTAAAATTCCTGAAGGATTATGAATGCTGTAATCTCTAAGCAGCTTATACTTTGAAGTCTCTTTGATCTTGACAATATTAGTAATTCAGATGTTCTCTGGATCTGAAAGGTTGACATCCGTTACCAGGATTTTCAAATTCAGATACTGAAGAGGGAATATGCTTATCATATGGCTCCACCAAATGGCTGATAGTTAATGGTATCACGTATAGCACTAGTGTCAATGATATCACCAAGAAACACGTAAATAACAGAACAGACCTTTCAAAAAGAAGTGTCAGTAAGATGTTCCTGACAGACCTTTTGTTTGCTTAGGATGGAACACGTTGCCTTAAAGTGATACAGTCAACACCCAGGACAGGAATATCAGAGTATTTCTTAGTCATCAGCATAAGTCATCTGGAAAGGTAAGATACTCACCTCTTCAGTCCTCTTTCTTTCTTGCTCTATTTCATATTCTTCCTTAGATTTTCTGTAACACAAAATACAAGTGAATACTCAAAAATTCTTTAGTATTACTGACTCTTAGGTAAATTTAGCACTGCTTAAATATTTGAGGACTACCAAAACAATTACAAGATAACAGGAATTTGTTAGTATCTAAAATACTTCCACGACTTAAATGAAAACGCATGCTTAATAGAAATAAGTAATTATGATAAACACACAGAACCCAGCATCCTCAAGTTTATCTTTCCCTGTGCAAAAATAATTGTGTAGGAATTTCCAGGGCTTATCTAGCCCTTGTTTCATTTGCTCGTTGAAAGACAGGAAGGGAAGTATTTCCAGAACACAGAGGAAAAATAGCATAATTTAATACAACATGAATGGATTAATCTGCTATTATTTGTTTAAGATTATGGGTTTTATATATATGTGAACTGGGAGTGGAGGAGAATCTATAGAAGTTGTGTCGGTCCTCACACATCTTCTTAGATCATAGCAACAGTCATTGAACACAACTAAGAAGGAAACTGTAGGTCAGAATAAAGCCTACTGCAAAAGCAGGCTTTGCCTTTCCAAGGCTTTAATGTTTAGGGTGTTCCTTGAATGGATTACAGCTACTGTGCTCCTGTTGTCCAGAGAAATCTCACCCAGGTCTAACTTTAGGTCTACCTGGAGATTCAAGGGAGAAGGGAAATGATGGGGCTCTTAAAAGTTGCACATCATTTCGTGCATCACCAAGACAGTTCATCACGGCAGAGCAGTTCTCTCTCAGTCTTTAAATATTCCTGATCACACCCACCGTCTAGCACCATTCATTTTCTCTTAGGTAGGATTTTGACAAGAACATTCACGTCATCTGTAAGATGAAGGCAGTTGCCTGGAAAATGCTGGAAGAGTTAGGTCCTACATACCTTTAGTTTTTATTTTAAAATAATGGACAAAGTAGGACTGATTCATTTTTTACCTTAGAACCTCCCTCAGTATTTTCATTTCTTCTTGTTCAATTTCACTGAATACATCAGAACCCTCTGTCAAACAGTCAGGCAAGACACCTATTAAAAAGCATAGCAAAATTTATGCATTACTCCAAAGAAAATAATTTTGTACTCCATTTGGCATCATTCTTCAGGCAGAGAGGAGAAAGAAAAAAACAAAACTCCACCCATCTAATTCTTCCTCTCTGTAACTGTTTCCAAAAAGCTTCTAGATCCTGGGCATCAAGTTGCTAGAAGCAAAAAGGCAAAGGTTTCTAACTATGAAAGTTTTGACATGAAAGGGTAAAGCATAAGCCATATTCTGCATTGACCATTATATGGCATTTCCTATAGACTGCAATTCAGCCGTGGCTAACCGAACCATTTTCAAGTTTAGCTGTTACATGAAAGTTGAAATTTAAAAATTATTCTCTGAAAAAACATGCACACCGTAGGATGACAAAACAAAATGGTAAAACTAAAGACATGGAAGAAAAGAGTGGGCAGATGAAAATCCTTTCAGAAACATCAACAGAGCAGCAAAGCTGGGTGTAAATTATTTTCTCTTCTTTAAAAACATGCATGCACTAGCATGACAAAGGCCATAACTTCTGCTTTCTATATGGATTTTTCATATGCAGCTGCACAGTGTGAATTGCAAAGTAAGCACAGCAGGTAGTACAGCATCATTTCTATGCAAGTAGCATAATTCAAACTATCAATATTGTCATTGTTGATGAAATTATGTAGTTGCTTTAACACTCAAAATTATCACCAAAATTCTTTAAAAAAAACCAAGTCAAGTTTCACAGAAAAAATTAGACAAACAGAACTGAAAAATCTGTTAATTTAAAAAGGAATATAGACAGCTGTCACTGAGAATACAAGCAAAGGACTAAGTATTGAAATCCTAGTCCCAGTAAAATCAGCTGAATGTTTTTGATTAACTTGAACTGGAACAAAACCAGTATTCTATACTCATTTATGAACAGATTACATAGCCATCAACATAACACTAAAAAGATGGAGAGAAGCGAAACCCTACATTTACCACTTCTTACCATTTCTTTCTTTAATGATTCTAATAGCTTGCAATTGCATTTCAATATTTTTCTGTACCATCATTTTCTTAAATAGTCTAAAATCTTCTGCCGCCAACACTGTTTGCAAAATGGCCTGTGGAGGGGAAGATATGCACAAAATTAAAAATCCTGGAGAAATCATAACCATCTCTGTCTGCTTGAAATTACATTCAGATTTAAATACTGTGGAGCATGTTTTTAATAATTATATTTAATTCTCCTATCTGTCTATTTTTCCAGCCATACAAGTTGAGACAATAGTCAAGAAAATAATTTAATGATTGATGTCTTTAGATCAACATGTCTACAATAATATTATCACAAAACCTGGAGGGTTTCCCAGTGTAAGTGTACAACTGCGATTCATTTGACTTCCTGCACAAATGCGTAAGCTTGAGCGAGGAACGTGCGCTCTGAAGAAGCTTGTAACACATCTAGGAGGAGATACGTCAACAAAGCTCAATTCAAACTGGCAGCAGAAGCTCTCACTCGTCTGCCCAATATACCTGAGACAATTCTGAAATACATTTCTGAGCAGGTGAAGGGCTGGCTAATGATGCTTTGTCTTCTCAAGGCCAATGTTTGTCTTACAGATTTTACTGGTTTATTATAAAATCAGAGGAAAACATCTTTTATTTTATGGAATATGTCTATTGTTTTAATCTCTAAATTTGTCTGCTACTGTAAACGGACTGAAGGCTAACATAAAGCTGACAAATAGGCAAATAAAGGTGTCAGAAACACCCTCAGCTTAGAGATTTGTTTTAGAAATTACAAAGCATAGAAGATGAATCTCAAAAGGTGTCTGACACCACACAAATAATATCTGGCGTTATTTTCAAGATGTGCATTTTTCTGGTCAAAGTTCATAATATAAATAACACATTATGTTTTAGAAACTTGTAGTTTTAACAAGAAAACTTTTCAAAGTTTCATCTCCAACCTGCTATATTAGTGAAAATGTAAAGCTAAAAATTAAATCTATACATTTCTTAACAAAGGAAAATACCTGTGAAGTGTGTGTCTTTGCAAGAGGAGATGAAAAAGCTTCTTGGAATTTCTCTTCATTAATTCCAACTTCTTTAAGATAGTCTTCTAATAATTTTTCAACCTGTAAGAAAGTATAAGCCTTACTTTCTGAGAGGTTTTTCCCTAAGAATCATATGAATTTTTTTCATAATTGTGTATTCTTTTCTGCTGACATTGTATTTTTTAAACTCATAGAAAAATAATTGCAATAGCATAACTGATTTTTCTGATATGACAGGCTTTATTTACTTTCATGAACTGTTCAAAACAAGCATTGTTATTGCTAAATTTGATTACTGCTTAGTTTAGCTTCTCCAATTTCCAATAATCTCACTTCTCTACCTTTTCCCCAGACTCCTGGCTAGTATTCCTCATCATTTTTTGCCCTGTTGGTAAAAGGCTTTTTGCTAGCCCATGTGCCTGAAACCCTTCAGGGTCAGAGCAAAAATGGATGTTGGTCTGTGTTTATTCAATTGATGCTTTTTAATAGCGAGTATTATCAAGCCTTGTTACAAAAAAAAAATTTTTACAAATAGGCGTGCATTGGTTTATAGGTATTTTAAGCATGCTCCAAAAATCTCCTGTAGTTTTTTTCTGATAATTTAAAGTTAATTCAAAAGATGTACCAGACTCATTGGTGAACAAAATACAAGTTACACATGTTCTCAGACATCATGCTGTTTGTCATTTTAACTTGACAGAAAACATGAACATTATCAAGCTTCTAAGTACACTATTTTAGCTAGTGGATGTATTAATTTTAATCAAAAATATGTAACACACCATAACAGATATGACTGTGTGTTAAAGTTTCTTTTCTATGTATCTGGTATTTAACCATAAAAATGCACATGACAACTATGACTCAAAGGATTTCTAAATAACACTTATAACAGGCAATACTAGAAAATTCTCAAAGGATTTCTAAATAACACTTATAACAGGCAATACTAGAAAATTCTAAGTAACAAAGATAATATAACTACTTCAACATGTTAAATTATATTTCTTAGAAATCTATGACAAATAGTGAATAATGCTCACCAGAGCTTGGTACTCCTGATAAATTTCTGTATAAGACAACTTGCTTTCTTCTTCATCATCAAAAACTGGGGGGGGGAAGGGAAACAAACACACATTTTGGAGTTAGTGTACACACTACAAATTAACTTATGCCTTAAAGAGAAAGATTATCCTTTACAAGGTAATATATTTAATCATATGAAAATACAGGCCATGACTGATGATAATAATAATGTATTTTTCCACACAGTCAAGCTAAGCTTGTACTTTTGGTAATTTAATGTAATTAAATTTCATAATTTAATACTGGGAAAACATATCTTCGTAATAGAAGCAGATTTCTAAGCATGTTGAGGATTCAGCAGATACAAACACTAAAAAGTAAGACTACCATATGAACTTGTGTAAGGTTGTTCTAAGATGGCAGATGACATATATAAAGCAGGAAATGTTTCTCTATCTCTCCATGTATTTATGTGGAGGATGTATTAATGACTTAAAGCGAATTTTTTTTAAATGCCATTCGTTTAGCTATAAGCCAAGGTGACGCAGGAAAGTGAGACCCTGCCTGCATAAAAAGAGAGAACTCCAAGGTGGAAATCTGCTGCAGGGAAGTTATTTTTTAATTGTATCCATCCTGATTTAGACCAAATGGGCATCTGTATGGTATAGACCATATCAATCATATTCATATAAGTTCATATTAAGAACTCTTGACTGGAAATACCAAGCTAAAGATCTCCACACTGCAGAATAGATGGAAGAAGCAGAAAATAATAAAAACTGAAAACTAGGGTTTGGGGGTTTTAATTTACATTTTTTTCATGTCAACAATGAACAGAGGTAATGTGAAACCTAGCAATTAAAGCAGAGGCTTAGAAATAAGACTTCCTCAATCCCCTTCAAGATTAGCCACAATATGCTGGACAAGTCACTTCTCATGTGCATGCTTTGAAGTCATTTGATGAGTGGGAATTCTACTTAAATTGGTGAATGCGTGTGATTTATTCTTCAAAAATATATATATATATATATGACATCTCTGATGGAAGATGGTACTGATGTGAGTAGAATTAGTATAACTTTCATGCAAATTTAAAGTCACTTTTAGAAAGCACCACTTCCCAGCTGTAACATCCCTGAGGCGATGTCACTCTGAACCTTGATAAGGCGTGATGCAAGATGGCTGTTCCTAAAACAGAAAGTACTTGCATCACTTTCTAACAACTTACAGCAATGCAATGATAGAAATCTAATCAAACAGTTCAGGCCCTCTAAATAAGGAAGGGAAACTTTCTTTTTAAATTACATAATCTGGAAAACCAACATTTGCTTTTGTTTCGTTTTTGCACAAGGGAATTTTTTTTAATGAGGGGATTTAAAAACAAAAGAAAAGAAAAGCTATACAAATATTCAGGAATAAATTCAAACGGTAGAAAAAGTATTATAAATCTTACTCTAAAAAAATTCAGCTCCTATGGCGACCACCGTATTACCAAACCTAAGAGGGTGAAGACACTGAACTGCCTCTCTTGTTCTCTGCATCTCCTCCCCTCTGGAATATCCCCCTTTCCGTTCTTGCAGACCCCAACCTTTGTTGTAGTTTCTCTGTTCCCTTCTACCTCCTACTCTTCCTTCCCGCCTTGGGCGGCCAGAGGAGGGGGGACCCCGGGGTGTCACTCCTCAGTCAGTGTCCGTGCCAACAGCTAGCCTCGCACTGCCAAGGGGATGCTTCCAAGTCCTCCTCCTCCTCCTCCTCCCACAGCTGCAGGACAACACGGACAGCAGAGTGAAAAGCCTGCACAAACTGCTCTCTGTTCTCAGGCTCTGAACAAAAAGGGGATGAAGTTAAGTGCCAAGTAAAGCAAGCTGCAGTCAGCACCTCCTCTGAGGTAAGGGGCATTAAGGAGTACTTTGAATGGAGACCTTGGATTTTCTTGAGTCAGGGCTCCTAAATACTGCAGTCATTATTTTCCTTAAGGTTTTCACAGAGTCTTTGGTCGCCCAAAAGGAACAAAGATCTGAAGAACCACCGTATCAAGATAAGCCAGGGGACCCAGATATCCTGGGAGACCAACTCATCCTTTTTCTGTTAAAATTGAAAATATTTGCTAAGACCCCTGAAACGGGATCAGCGTTAAGTTTGAGTTCTCCTCCCTGCTAGACTGAGCCACTGATTCATTTGACCTCACGGACAAGAGCCGGTAAGCAAACCTGAGGGAACTCTTCTCTTTCTCCCCCAGTCCTCACTGACTGGTGAGGCATCTCTGTGCTAGGAGGGAAGGGAGTCACAGGCAATGGTATCTGTTTATTCCTTTTGTACCTCGTCGTTAGCTTCTGGTGCTCAGAAATATTATCAAGCTTATCTATGTCCAAATGATGTTTCAAATAATACCTTGGCATATCTCAATAAAACTGAAAAGCCCTTTTGTCTTAAATACATACCCAGATTTAACTTCCATTTCACAGCCACATAAAAGGAAATTAATTAAGGCATGAGAAATTAATCAAGTCCCCAGAAAGAGGGAGAGAGAGAAAGCAAACAATTATCAACAGATAGAAAAGCATTAGGATCGTTTATAAGTTGAAGTGCAAGGACTTGGCCTAAGTAACTACAGTTCCAAAATAAATTCCTTACGTACCAATTACCAAAACTCAAATTCTGGTTTTGAAGAATCACAAATTATTGTCAGTTAATCAAAATTTTGCTAATTTGCTTGTTCAGCCCAAAGACTAAATGTTTTGAGAACAAAAAGAATTCTGTCTTGACAAAATATCTCAGTAAAAAAAACCAGCAATGGAATCCACACTGCACATTTATAGAAAGGAAAAGCAAATAGCACAGTTATCTCCAGCTAAAACTTGAAATTTCTTTAACTGTGCTTCTTAGCAACCCTAGCATTGCAGTAACACTTCTTTGGCCTTTTCTTTTTCCTCAATAGCTTCCGAGAGTTGTCCAACAGCACTCTGTAGCACAAATGATACCTTGGAAGCTCATTTACTGCAAGTGATTTCTCTACTTTGTTTCTCCAATTTCTTACGTAGAAACAAAGTGGCAGCAAGTGACCATTATATAAGCCTGCCTCACACTACATGGAAATTTACAGAGGTTCCATAAATCTTCTTACCGCCAGTAAATTCCCCTCAACCTTCTAAAGAGAGATCGTTGCTCCAGAGAAGGATAATCAACTCCCCCCGATTCCTAAACCTAGACCCTCTGCATGATAATCAAAATGCTTGACTGACCTCACGTTTAGGCAGGCTTCCCAAGAGAAAACTTGAGTCTAGACTTCTGTATTGCTTCCCAGCTGTAAAGAGTCCAGCGGCTTTACCCTTCTCATTTCCCAGTATACTAGGGAAAGGTGTACGTATGTTACGTGAGGCATGATCTTGCCTCATGCAAAGCTTGGGAAGGGTAGAAATGATTCAGGATAAGTGAGAAGCAACTTGTTTAGAAGCTGTGATCTGAATCAGAGGTGCATCTGTTTCACTGATGATGAAATAAGAATTCTTAATGGACCCTAACAAGAACGACTGCACAACAAAAGACGTGTCTGGCCCCGCTGAGGCCAGCCATTACAGAAGCTGTTTTGGAGCCCACAGCAGGATGCAGGGGATGAAGGAGTAAGCACAGGCAGGTAAAATACTTTAATAGTAAGAACCATTCTACTTTGAGGTTGACGTTAGTAAATCCCTAGAAATAAAATGTATTTGGAAGCCTTAGTTTCATGAGTTCAGTATTTTGAAGTTAAAATTATCAATGAACCCTACATCCTGTCAGGTGTTACTAAAGGAACAGATTTTATTCACAGTCGCCATAGAAAGTTACGCTAAATTAGTCTATGGCAACATGCTTTAATACTTCTCATGTGCGAATGTCTGCAGGCAGGGTAGGATCACAGGCCATCATGTTCTCAAACATGCGCTTTCCCCCCCCCCCAATAATCACCACAGAAAGGTTCATTTTTTCCTAAAGGACTTAGGCAATGCTCTCAGACTTGCCCGAATTGTAATTCTTCTGCTACCATAAGGATCCAGGTGTTCTTTGGCAGCAGAAAATTTGTTCTGTAAGTAGCAGAACTGATTTAGCCAACTCTGTACTGCAGAAAGTCTATGTGCTCCTTTCCTTATGATGTGCGTAGACCTACACAGGTCTGCTCAGGCACCTTTATGTGGAGCTACAGGACTACCCCAGTCCCCCCTCTCACTGCCTATACTCCCAGTTTACTCAGGCTGTTCCCCAAATTATTCCATGATTCCCTCAGTTCCTTCTTGAGGAAGAAAAGGAAGCTTAACTAGAGTGGCTTCCCAGCTAAACCCCTGCACAGGACGACCTACAAACCATAACAGATAATCATTGACTTTTCAGTGCTGACTGTCATTTTTTGAGAGGTACTAACTTACAGTTTCTCACCTCTTAACTGCCAACGTTGACAAAATTGCAGGAATTTTAACTTCGGGCCTTCTAGTCTTCTGGCCAGGCAGTGATTCTAATTTTACTGGCCAGTTTCCTAAGGACAAAAAAAATCTAGGTACGGAAAAGTATTAAAGGCCTCCAACTGCTTTCTGGCCAGGTCAGGGCATTAGGCGCAGCGGAACGAACCCGCTGGGGTGTCACGCCGTAAGCTCATGCCATAATCCCCTGT
>NW_009596154.1:47112-55394 GCF_000690535.1 Cariama cristata | reverse complement strand
TTTTTTTTTTTTCCCCCCAAGAGGATGTAAGTGTTTCTGGAGCACAATCTGAACTCATTAGGAAAACAATCGTCACCTTATTAACCCTAAAAGTGTGAATTAAAAGAACCTTTTGGAAGTGCTTAGGGACTCTCTTCCAGTTGGGAAGTTGTTGGTCACTGTTGTTTCTCTTAACAGCTTCTTAAAAACAATGTCCGAGACATCTGGTGAATTTTAAAGCACAAAGGGCTTAACTGATACATTGCATTCCATGACTTTTAACACATTGCACAGAAAACAATATACGAAAGATGGATGTAAGTTGCACGTGTGTGCTTTTCCAAGTTTTGAATTAGTTGGCTTGCAGAAGAAAGCAAAGCTCCTTTGAAGGAATTAGTCAGGAGCTGTTGCAGTTTACAAAGTATTTATTTTTACCAAAGTACTTTAGCACACATGCAAGTTCTTAACTCGTTAACAAAGGTAAATTATACAGTTGTTCCCCACACAGAGAAAAAACCCATCAAAACAGAATTCTCTGATGAAACGGTGTGAAGGTTAGCTTTAAAATGTAGAGCTGACAATGCTTCACCAAGAACACATTGTTCCTGTCTCCAGATGAATTCGAAAGAAAAAACTAAGAAAAACAGTGAAAATAATTACATCGCTCTCCTGCGCAATGGTAGGTTATAAGGTGACAGACAGTCCCGTGAGGCTGTGCTGTGTGCCCTACAAACCTTTTAAAAAATATTTAAACACCATCTGCTGTTTGGAATGCAAACAAAAAGCCAATGTATTTAGATTGTTCCATAAATTTCACATGGCTAAACATGTGGGCAACTATTTTTTCCTTTTGCAAGGCCATGGGGCTGAGTACCACGTAGGCCTCACAGTAATAAGTTTTAGAATATGGATGAGCGTTCACTTATGTTTTGAGCTGAAACTGTTGTGCGGAGCCATCATTAGAAGTTAACAAGAAAAAATAATACGAAAACTCACAAAGAAGCAAAATGCTCATAACAGATCCTCTCCTCAGCTGAGGCAAATGCTTTTGTCACTCGAGCGGCATCGCTGCACGGAGGTCTTGCCTTCCGCTGGATGCCAAGTGCTGCGGGTCACACCAGGCCACATCACCCGGGTGAGACAGAGGACACCGAAAACAAGAAATACCAAGCATAATACATGGGGGGGCTTTGGGCCAAAACATTATAATAGAACAAACTTTTTAAGAACTTCGGAGGGCGGTTGGGTCTCTCTTGGGATGACGCAGCACATAAACATGGTTTTTCTGCTAACTGACGGGGTCTCGGAGCACAGGTTGGAGAGTTGGAGTTGTGGGAAGGTCGTTTCTTGGAAGACACTGCACAAAAATGGGCTTTCGCTACGGGAGGTGCTGCATTCCCCGGCATCTGGCCTGCTTGAAGGGTCCTACTGCCTTCCAGGGAGGAGCGTAGCGGCTGCTTTTTTATCTGATGGGCTGAGCTTCCTATTTCTTTATATTTTTTCCATTTGGAGCAAAGACAACACTCTTGTTAGAGCGGCTGTAACATTCATTGCTTAGGCTGGCAAGAAGCAAGGCAAATTTATCAAAGCCTAAAAACGTGTCGGTTGTCCACGTTCAGCGCAGGGGGAGAGCGAAAACAAGTACTGCCTACCATTTGAGTTGCATGAGAAGAATTTGTCTGAAGTAGGATTTGTGTGCAGATCTGTATCGTTAAAACTTGCATAGCACACCAGCAAAAGCAGCACGGATACCCCTGCATCAGCAATTACCAGAACAAATGAGAACTATGCTGTAATTCAGTTTCAGATTGAATGGGGTCAAGAAAAGGTGAGCATTAGTTTGGCAAGTTTGCCCACGGCCAGTACCCAATAGTGTCACCATCCAACCAATGCATACACAGATATTTTTGTGATCATGCATATCAGTCACAAGTTTGAAAGCAGTCATTCCCTTTCCCTTTCACAGTCAGGCATTCTTGATTTTCATCCATATATCCAATACGTCTTCTTATTAATTCTGGGTTTAATTTAAAAGTTTAAGGTTAAATTCTGAGACACACACATCTAACATCTTATTAAAAAGTATGTAACAATAATATTTGACATACAAGCAGAAGAAACTTTACACTTGAGACCTGGAATGATTTACTGGGAAGGATAATGGTTGGTCTGAAACAGTTCAGGCATCAGTTGTTCCAGGGCTGGGAGAGGGACTTCTTCATAGGGAAACGGGAAGAAAAGGACACAGACTACTCACAGGGAGGAAATGCTTTACAATCCCTAGTAGCCTTCCCCAAACCGCTGCACATGTTTGAGCTGCCTGTCTGTCAGATCCTGAACTGCTAGGTTAAGGTGGTGTATTTTTAGGCAATCCACTCTTGTTTAATTCAAAAGTTAAAGTCCTAAGAAATAGCTGAGTGTGGGCTTGGGCACTAGAAAACTCATTTCTTAAAATTTTATGGGATTTTCAAGCTGTATTTGGCTGTGGTCTTCGCAGGGTAAGCACATACGGTCTGCACACTGTTGGTGAGCCACAGGGCAGGAAAGTTGTTCAACGGTTGTTTATGGAGCCATAGTTATCGGCTGCATCTAAACCGCCTTTATATTGTTTTCCTTTAGAAGTGTGATGTGAAAGGTACATGGTGATGAACAAGACATTGTAACAGTTGGACAGTGCTCTGTAATCCAAAAGATGTAGGAAGCACCAAATTCTGTGCCTCAGATTCCAAGTATAACAGGGCCCGGGTACTTTGATCTGTGACCCGAGTATTAATTCACTCCCTCTTACAAAGTTTGAGGATGATACGGACACTGAAGATGAGTATGACCCGTTAGTACTTCATAAGAGAGAATATTGGAAGCCTACCAGATTTCTGACAAACTGCCATATTGTTTAGGAGTGCAGGTTCCATGAACTGAAAATACTTCGTATTTTGGACAATAGAAATGTGTTTTGGTTGCAATGAAAAGAGGCGATGTTTTAATCATGACAGACACAGACATTTTCAACCCTTGTAAAAAACATCGGTCAAAAGAACCCTAAAAAGCCATCAGCCAACCCTAAATAAGTCTGGATAACTTCTTACAAAAGTATATCATTAAATCGGCTTGGAAAGCTCCTGTGCGGCAGGGCAGCCTGCAGCTGCAGAGCTCAGGGGTAACGCACCGCACCAGTCCTGCCACACTGTAATTAAGGAGGCCGGGTTTCCCCCGAATGCGTGTCTTAACAGGTGAATGATGTTTGTCTAGGAAGATAAATCTCCAACTGCATATTTCTCCTCAGCGGAGTTTTTTTTTTTTTTAAGTTCCTCCACGGTCTCAATTCTCCATTGTTCAATGAGAAGCGGACTTTCACTGCCACCCTTCCTCACTAAAGCCACGCTATCAGGTCCCTTTTCTGCAGTCCCCTACCTTCAAAGGACAGTTGGAGCTTATCGCTGGGATCCGTACTTTGCCCCCAGCTAATTCTGTTCAAACTGACCCCCAGGTTCAAAAGTTCCTGGGAAAGATACAGGCTTGTATGTATATGTGAACGTGGCAAAGCCTAAACGTCATTTCCTCAGGCTGAGGGCTGCCTCTTTTGAATGAGGAATTCTTTTTTGTCACCCTTCAGACGTGGTGACCGCATCCCCTTTCCCAGACACTCGGCTCATGCTGGCCCAGCCGCCCACCTGGGAGAGAGTGCTGGGTTAGGTCATCAGCCAGGTCTCGGTCAAGGAATGGTAAGGGAAAAACTCACATTCCTCATCTGTAATTAGACCGTAGTCATAATTCAACATAAATTACAGGAACACTACTGAAGATGGGTAGTAAACTAAACCGAAGCTGAGCCTATCTGATACTACCCAAGAAACTCGCGGTCACCCTCCAAAATCAATTTCCAAAGGTGAAACCGTCCCAGGTAGGAACAGCTGGCAACATCAAAAATGAGGGGAAAACTTAAAAATTACACAAACCCCTACTTAATGGAGGTTTTTTTTAGCTATTCCTTGCCAATCTGGTTGTTTTTCCCTTCCTTGTGTACTGTGTACCTGTGAACAGTCTTAACCGAATTACTGGAGATGCTTATTTCTTTTCTCCTCAGTTGCAGCTTTTCCTCATTGATGGCTATGGATTAAGTAATAAGACCTGCAGAGGAAACCTCTCCATGATGTTTTTATTGAAACATCTTACAAAATGTACAGGGGATAAAACCAGGTAATGAAAACAACTCAAAATTCCAGTTATCTTTTCGTCATTATCCTAAACAGAAGTTTGCAACCATATGCTACAGTCATGCACATATATACAGAAAAATAATTAAAAATCACATCGTAAGGACAATATCAAAATACTACATACTAGCACTGGAGTAATAAAAAAACCTCAACACTTATATTTTCCTTTCATGTCTTTCTTTTCTTCTTTCTTGCATTTCTCACCCCCCTGCTATCTTTTGTGGAAACGTATGAAGCTCTTTTGAGTAGACAGGTGCCACTCTATTAGCTCCCAACTCCAGAAGGGCCCTGCAAAGCAGAGTAAGTGCCCAGAGGAGATTTGGTGTAGGTAAATGGGAAAGAATACTGCTTCTAGAGGAAATCCTGATTTACACCATCCCTGCGTGATGCTGAACTTGGAACCGGCAGTTGCAGCTCTGGAAAGAGCCCTCAGGCTCACTCTGGCAGTTCTCTGAAACCATTGCTGCAAGGTGCAGCGAGATTCAAAAAAACCCAATAAAATATTGGGCATATCAGGACAGGCATGAAAACAAAGCAGAAGGGGTCATTTTGCATCTCTATAAAGCTGTGGTGCACCCACAGCTGGAGGACTGGGACATTTCAGTCCTCTCCATCTCCAGAAGGACAGAAAGGAGTTTGCAGAGGAACAGAGGGAGAAGGGCAATGAAAAGAAACTGAGGATGCGCCATCTGCCTTGCCAGGAGAGGGCCAAAGGCTTGGACTTGTCAATTTGCAGAGGAGACACCTGAGGTAGGATATGGTTGAGGTTTACAAAATCATGAAGGTGGTAGGTGAGGCGAAGGTGGAACTGTTGTTCACCAAATCCTGCAATACTAAAGCTAAGGGATGCTCAGTAAAACAAGTAGGAAGGTAGTTTAAGACAGACACATGAAAGTACTTTTTAAAAAAAATATACGCGCACATTGGATAGTGAACTTCGAGAACTTGCTGCCACAGGAGGCTGTGAACACCAATAGTATCGGCAGGTTCAAAAAGAAATTAGACCAATTCAGGGATGACAAGTCGTTATAAACAAATACTGGAAGGAACAGGGAGGGATGTGTGATGGAGCATCCCTAGTACAACAAATGTAGGTGCTGGGGAAGCGGAAGGGGAACTGACTACAGGTAGTGGCTAGGCTTTCATGCACTTTCTAAACTATCTCCTACTGCCGCTACTCCATTTTCATTTTTAAAGGTGTAAATACTTTCACTACAAATGATACAGTCAGCTTCTCCACATTTGGGGAAATCACAGGTGTCAGCATACCTGGAATGCAGGGAATACCCTTACCGAGGAAGGCCACATCATTGATCTCAGTCTATCCCCTGTTGGGTAAGTAGGGCTAGGTGGACCCATTAGGGCATTTCTTATATTCTCAGGCTTTTCGTTTCATCCTGTTTCATTTTTTTCATTCCCAACTTTGTCCTTTATTTTGTCCTCATTCTGCCACCAATTTATTTTCCAAACCCTATTTATGAGGTTTGAGATACTTATTTTTTCTTACTGCATTTCCCAGATCACTATTTCTATTAATGTGCAGTTATACAATTCAAAAGCTGACAAGACTTACAACTGAAGACTTCTAAGACAGAGCTGTGGCTTTACCACTTATCCTATAGCCTCAAGGTAAGCTAAGCTTACCATATTTTATAACTTCAGAAGAGAATACTAATCCTGTAAATAATTATTTCCCAAGTATTCCATCTTCCTCCTTATCCTTTTTTTCCCCTTCCTCCTGGTTTTCTCAGCCTACTTTTTTTTCAGATGGGTTTGGCTTCACAGAAGAGAGCAAGCACCGCTCTGCCTGACCACTCAGTTACTTCCCACTTCCTTCTCCCTTTTCCTTCTGCTTTCCCTTTCTGAATTTTATGCTGACACCGCATGATTATTCGCACCCAAACTTCGAGGCTCTTTTATCCTTCAAGAACAAAACCACCTGCAATGGAAGGAGTTAGTATCGACTTCCTGATTCCGACTGCCCAAGTTACCGTTGAGAAAGCTTCTTGTAAATCTTTTGCCTGCAGAAATCCAATTCATAGATTGTTTGCAACAGATCTTTGAAATTTAGCAAGGAAAAAGTCCTGGAGGGCAAAGCTGTTTGCTTTTCTGTGTCCCATGAAATTCTATTCAGGTCTGACAGAGGGAGAAACTGGGAGAAAAATACCCTTTTTTCCTGTGGTTTATGTTGGCAGCCGCCTTCTGGCAGCCATCCGAGGGGACCGACCGCAGACACACTCGTCCCAGGCAGCGTCCACTGCACACAGCGTTGTGCTGGCAGCCTGGCACTTGGGCTGTAGCTAAAAAGCTGTCGTGAAAGTGAAGTTTGGAGACAGCGGAGAGAGAAAAAATAGAAAACCATGCTCTGTAATAGCTCTGGCTAAAGGCAGCGTATATTATCTCTTCAATCTCTTCCTTTAGGGGCTGAAGAGCACCCATATTTTGAAGAAATTCAAGCCATACTCCCCTGACAATCACCTGTGCGCTGCACATGGTCCGAGTCTCAGCAGAGCTTTTTATGAGTAGCTTGGGGCCTTTTCATTTAGGAAGGAAAAAAATACTTCCACAAAGGCAAAACATTTTTTTCTTTGGGAAAAGGCGTTTGTGTGCTACGTGTGAGACTGTTTTCAGGACTGCTGCCCTATTTGCTCTCGCTATTGGAATGTCAATGGAGAGCGTAACAGAAGGTGGGAAGAAGCAGGAGGAGGATCTTGATGTTAGGACAGGAGATTGATACACAGGTGAACAAATTGTTATTTACCTTGTAGTAAAGTGTGGTCCCTGGTGATGCTTTACTCATCGTTTATACATGAGGCCAACATACTCGGCTTCAGGTTTTTTTGGCCATCAGTGCTCATCTGGAGACAAGACTGTGCCCTCAGTTTTCTCACAGCTCCAGGTGTACAGCAACATCAAACACATCTCTCTGCTTCTTCACCAATGTAAAATCCGTATGTTATCATAGAAGCAGAAGAAAACCAAGGATAATGGAAATATATAATCACTTTTTAAAGAACTACGAATACCTACTCTAACTTAGTATGTATTTTATGGATGATGACTCTTAATCAGAAGCTCTGTCTGATGCTGGTGATGTCCTTAGCACAAGTAACACACAAGCATTTAGCAGAACTGAATTCTGAAGATGATGTTTTTACTGTAAATTAAGGAGGACAAATGTTTTCTGTGTGGAAAAGAGCCAGAAGTAACACTTTTTGATGAATTCTAAATAATTTCTGCTTTAGTTGCTGTAGAGCTGGGCTCTGGATGGATATATTGACATCTTTAGAAGGAACATGAGAAAATTAGGTCTCTGATGATGAAGAAAGGGGGATCTACTTTAACATCTCTTGTCTTCCCCAGCCTATGGAACAGATAGCTGTGTTACCTGTCACTCAGCCTCTGGACTACTCACAGTGCAGTCCTTTTAGGCTAATTAAAGCCATCCCAGTTGCTGACAGTTCATCCAAACCTCTGTGCTGTAACCGGCACAGGGACAGAGAAGCATCTCTGAGTTCAGCCCAGAGCAGGAATACACACTGGTGTCCTCACCAGGCTGTCACTCTGTGTCGTTCAAATCCCTCAGCTGTCCTTGCTGTTTGGGTTCTTTTTGAGGAAGATTTACAAATACCCTGGTGTCCGCCGTTATGTGTTCCCCACCCACAGGCTTTGGGTGTGCCTGTGCTCAGTCCTTACAGTTTTGGATAAAGGACAACTCTTAGACAGAAGGCTCGAGTTCAGTCATAATAACTGATTCTTTCAAATAAGAACAAGACAGGATCAAGTGTTTTCTTGTTTCAGAAGAAAGGAGATGCTGTCTAAAAAACTTGTAACTTAGCATTGATATCTAATAATTAACTGCTAAGTAATTATTTACAGTAATTGTCAGAATGATGAGTAAATCATACCATGAGTGGAAAAGCTGTGACTCTTAGTACTAGACCTGATGGTTGTTGGTTGTCCCTCCTTTGGTGCCTTTGATTGGAAGTGTGAAGATAATCACAGGGCAGATGTGGCCGACAATAGTGGTAGCTGTCCAGAAGCATGTAAACTCCAGAATGTGAAGGGTATGCACACCAAGAATGG
>NW_009596154.1:15404-47081 GCF_000690535.1 Cariama cristata | reverse complement strand
TAGGGAAACACACTATTATTGCCTCTGCTGTATAGCTACCGCCAGTGCCCAGCTGGTCAGGTAAACCAGGATTTTGGCAAGTGGTCATTAATTCTGTTTTCTCATCTTGTGAGTTTGTAATACGAATCATCTCATGTAACTTCAGACAGCAATGGTATAGAGGTCTACGTCTGAGCTAGCTATTTGGGCTTCCTTTACAGCCAGTCAACAGATACAGGCATTTCTGGGGCATAATCGCTCTGGATATGCTGGGCAGGCAGCGAGTAGCTCCGGCAGAGTTCCTAGATTTCCCTTATAAAGAATAGGGATATTTTGCCTTTGATCTTTCAGAGGGGATGCTTTAAACTATTCCATTAATATAGTAATGGGTGCCCTAAAAGAGAAGGAGAAAATTACTAGCTGTTTCAAAAGTAATGAGAAATCTATTATTTTTTCCTGGTCTGGCTTTCACTTTTCCGCAGAAGTGAAAAAGATATCTCCTTCATCTGTCTGGGTGTCCTGCGACCAGCAGGCACCGTGGAGTTTGATAGGGATCTGCCTTACTGGGAGTGTGAGCTCTTAACAAGAGCACTGCACTTTGTAGCTTGTATTTAACAACTGGTTCAAGCCAGAACCTCTTTAAGACATGGTTCTCAGCAACTTCCCTCTGCATCCTGAAATTAAACATTAACATAATAAGGAAGTTCAGATACTAACCTAATCTAACTTAATGAACAAGCGCATGTTCAATTAGTCTCTGAGGTACTCTGCACTGATTCATGGAATTGGAAATCTCTCCCAGAGTATCAATACTCTTGCTGTCAGATGGCAGCAAGGCTGTTAGTTCCAGTTGTGCCGTGTCCTCAAACTAATTCATCTCAGCCTGCTGTGGCTGTTGGCAGTCGGAATTTCTCAGGTCAAATGGCTGTGTCGGTGCTCCTCCTTTGGAGAAAGGGTCACTTACTCCTCTGCAAATGTCCACCTGCTGTGTCAGGTTTGTTACTCTGACCACAGGATATTTCTCATGACATTATTGCTGTTTGCAGTCATTGCTTTTCATTATAGATAGTCTCACAGTCCTTTTTTACAAAATGGTGACAGCTCTCAGTACCCCAGATTACGTTTCCCTGTTACCTTCCCATCACCCTGTCTTGTTTCCCATATATCTGTGATTGCCGTGACTTTGACAAGAGTTCCTAATAGGCGCTGAGGAGCAGGCACTCTTGTTTCCAGTTTTCTGTAGAATAAAATGTCAGTGAGTAACACAACATGTTACATTGGTACCACTCCGTTATTTAACAGTACCGTTATTTAACAGTACCAAGTACGGATCAGAATTGGCATCTCTTCCTGTATATTCTTTAACGTATTTTCTGCTAGCCTTCAGAGGCTGGAGATAGTGGAGGTTATGGGTATATGACTAAACTTACAGTTCAGAGTAAAACGGTTCAACACGAACCTGATAAATGTCAGACATTACTATATCAGGTATACCAGACCTAGCATATCGAATCGAGATTGGGATGTCATCTTTCTAAGCTGTTATGTTTTCTAGCAATACTATCTCAGGGAAATGAGAATACTTTAAATATGTATCTAGGAGTAAGGGATTGCTGACTGTGGATTTTCCTTTTCCAGCTAGGACATGCAAGTTTGTTTCTCCTTTGCATTGGGAACAGGTACTTGCTGTGCCATGGGACAAGTCTTACCACTTCCTTAATGACATTGTTTGTTTAGGATCAGGACAAATCTCTAGTCCTTCTCTTAGAGTTTTCAATTCCTAAATAAGTTTCCTCTGTCTATTTTATAATTTTTCAGTAACATCTTAAAAACAACTGCTTCAGTGTCTTTAAGCATCCACCTGGCACTAAGACCTTCCCCTAACTCTAGAGTGATAAAGATTATCAGTAAAGACAGTATAATGTGCTGGGCACAATATGTAAATAGTTTTAACTACATTTTGTAAGAAACTTGTTTGTAAGAGTAATTTTGACAAAGTCCGTATTTTGTTTTTACTGTTGCTTTTTATCTTCCTGATTCACATAAAATCTGACCCTGGACTTTGAACCAAAGTCCTATTGTCAAATAGGAGAGCATACCTCCAACCACCAAAACTTTCCTAGGTTTCCATTTAACTTGCAAATCCCATATCTGTAGCTGCATACCCCTCTTTAAAGTACTATTTCCCAGGCTGACAGTCACTTTCAACTAAAACTGAACTCTGGGGAACGAAAGCGTGAACCTTTCTAGCTGCGGGACTGTCGCCTGTTGCCTCCCTCCCCTTTCGAGGGCACCGACGTCGTGTTGACCCTTGAGACACGGACGCCGATGCCGCGGCCGTGCAGCTCAAAGAGGACCTGTGCCACTGCCTTTCTTGGAGCGGGTACCAGAAAACTTCATGTTGCGATTACTTTTATGGGTCTCTCTAACTCCTTCAGTTTCTCAAAGGCTTTGTCGCTAGCGCTGATGCTTGTTTCTCAAGCACTTTGCCATCTCCTCTGTTGTGTAGGCTTAGACAGCTGGCTCTGGCAGCTCCCATAGGCACAAATTTGCCTACAGCATTCATCTCTCCAAGGAAACTTTAAACCCTTTCTTGTCTGTCAGGCTAGGTATACTAATGATAACATCAACCTCCCTCGTGTGATCATTTCCTAAACCATTCTAGAAAATGAGCTGGATTAATGAAGAGTTATTATTTAAATTGCTGGAGCTACCCAGCTCATTTTGACTGAACACATGAGCTTCTGCCACGACTGCTACAACCGGAATGGATGTCTATCGGTCCCCAAGCATCCAGCACGTCCCAGTTGCAAGATTATATGCCTTAGTTTAAACCTCATAAATTAAACCAGCTATGACTGAATTTCTGAGACCAGGCTTATAAGCTAAGCTAGTTGTATATGACAGCATGAAGCTCTGCATAGGTTAATTTGTGCTGCTGAAAGCTCACTAGATTTGGCTCGGGTATCTGTGCTGTCCATTGCAGTCTTCAGTGAAGTTACACCCTGAGTTCATTTTATTTCTGGTCCCAGGCTTTGTTCTGTAAACATACAGAGCTAAGACATTTGAGTAAAATCTGATTCATTCCCTGTCTGACATCTCACTGACCGCCATGGCTTAACCTGGCTCTCTGCACCAGCTCCTGGCTTTTTCCAGAGCTCTGGAAAGCTGCGGTTCCCAGCACCGGCCAGCCTCACAGCCGATACTGTCAGCTAACAGCAGCTGCAGTGCAGAAAATGTCCTCAGGTCTTGTACTTGGAAGTCTATGGTTGGCACTCGTAACGATCACTCACCTCTGAAACATGCTCCCCAACGCTGGAAGTGTTTACAGAAATAATGTGCTGTGGAGAGGCAAAAAATGCTGGCAATTTAATTGTAATTAAAAAATTTCTATTTCAATACTTGAGGGATTCCATCTTCAATGTGAAAACGTCCCGGGTCTCAGCAGTCTGGTTACCCTCAGCAGACCTGTGTGCTGTTACTCAGCATACCCTGGTTTGACTACAATTACATTTGAAATCAGAAGTTAAGATTATCAAAAGAACTTCTGGGTTTTGTTTTCTTTTAGGTTTAACCTCTCACTTCACATAAGAGGAGGCTGGTAACATCATTTGCTCTGTTTCTTAGGTACTACATTATGCATTTGCCTGGTTTTTCATTTTACCTTTTCCTCTTTATGCTTTGATTTTTCATGTGACACAAATGACACAGTAGCCCTAAATATAGCAGAAGATTGCTCATGAGACTCTCTTAAATTAATCTTATGAAAAGAATTGATTAAACTTAGCTCTTGACTAAAAATTAATTTTTTTTTTCTCTTTGTTTGACTCAAGGTCAATTTTAAGCACCTTTGTCATTCTTCAAGGGATAGGCAAAATGTTTTGGAAAACATTTTGAGAAGGAGAACTAGCATAGAAAAAACCTTGTTCCCGCACAATCTTAAACCCTTGGGGTTCAGTGCTGCAGCACACTGAAAGTTCACATCTATAATCTGTTCCTTAAACTTGGGGTCTCTCATATGTAAGATTAAGTGTGTGTTTAACTATCTGAAAACTCTGTTTTGTCTGTTTAACTGAATCAGTACACTCTGGAAGCATGCCTGGCTCATTTTCAGCAGTGAAAAGCCCTCCCTCCAAGGGGGAGATGGTGCAGGAGAGAGACTAACCCAGGAATCCCCCACCAGATTCAGCAGGTAGCCTGCCCTGGATAGTTATTTCTTTACTGCTGCATCTTCCTCCAGAACACCAAGCCTTTAAGAGTAGGTCTTCAGGTCACGTAGGGTGGACACACAACATGAAGAAAACATTACTCCCGAACACAATTCTGTGTATTTTTACCCCTGACTTCTTAGTACGCTTATGGGAGAGATGCTAAGTGGAAAGTGACCCAAGCGGGATCTTCTTTACGTTATGACAGGTTGTTGCCAGGAATTCGACATGAACAATCAAACAATTTTACTCTTCCATCTTTAACACAGCATACTGAGATAAGGAAAAATAGTTTCCTACACAAGTATAGTACAAAATCAGAATAGTATTTTCTGATTCAAGTACCAGCATGTGGAAAACAAGAGAAAAACCTTGCTCTGAAATCAGCCACTTAGGTGGTGCTTTGGCAGAGAGAAAGTCAAGAGTTGTGCTGAAATAAGGAAAGAAATGTGTGGAACGTGGAGATCAAAGCCAGCCTACACTGTAGGAGGACCAACTGGCATTGGCTGGTGTCTCTGTGATGTATTTATTTAAATACAAATTTAAGTACATATGTATTCAAATAGTAATAGTTCTACATTTCTAAAGCTCTCTCTCTTCCATTTGCTTATTGGTCTTGCATCATTTTGAATGGGACTAAATCACTAATTTTGTTGTCAGCTACTAATATTTTAAATTAAGCTGCCAAAAAGTTACAGCCATAATTACCTAGTAGAATTACTGCTATGAACTTTTGTACAAGCTGCCGACTGAGTAAATAAATTCAAAATTCAAGTGGTGTCATTTATCTCAAACTTTCTGCAGTTAGGGTCCTATGCAATCATTCATGAAGCTGAAAGCCAATACAGTGTTAGAATGACAATACTGGAACAAATTATTCAGATTCTTTAATTACGGTACATATGTTAAGACCATTAAACTAGTATCTGCAGCATACCGGTGTACTAATACTGAGACTGTATAGTTCTGGCTTTGAGAAAAAAGATACACATTTGAGAAAAAATGTTTATATCCATGATTACAATGACCGTTTAAAGCACAGGTTAGGGCAGGAAACAATGGGGACTACTGAGACAGAAACCAGAAAAATGAGCAGTGTAAAACATTTGTTTGGCAAGAAGATTTAAGTTGTCATGAAAATTCCCCTAGCCCAGCATTAGAACAGTTAAACTTGAACAGAAATGTTTGGCAACTGCGCTCTACTTGGAAATAGTTATAGAAGGCTAATACTTAGCAGGTGGTAAAATTTTCCAACTAAGGATCTCCAAGTATTTTACAAAATGTTAATAATCAGGCTTCATAAAAAATTCATGTGTAGCTTTTCCAGATGTGTCTGCTCCTGCAGGCGGGCGGTTGGAAGTCCCGCCGTCGGGCCTCGCAGAGCCCGCAAAGTCTTCCCTGTGCCCTCCAGAGAGGAAATCCTGGGAAAGCTGGCAGAGTATTCAGAGACGTACGGAGGAGCGGGGCACCCTGCTTGCTCTGCGCTCATGTACCCCAACTTCTAATGCTCTGGTGGAGACATCTAACAAGCCCTTGGAAATTGGCACTGAGAGAAACACAGAGAGGTGTCAAATGTGTTCCTGTGATGTTAAGCACCATCTGCGTTGGAGAAAGGAGGGAGATGCGGGAAGGTTAGAAAACTTAAGGTTACGCTGCCAGTAGCTGGCAGAGCTGGAGCAAGAATCCGGTGTTGACTCGGAGCCTTCTTGCTGCATCACCAGGCTGGCTTTTATTCCAGGGAGGTACAGCGCAAGTGGGAAATGGGACACTGCAAAGGTATTAGGCAGCTGAACAGATTGTAAATGCTCTGGACGATCTTGTGATTACAGCCCTTGTGAGCTTTGCTTAACTGCTGGGTAAATTGGATTAAACAATTATGAATGGGTGTGAGACACCTAAGTGGATGTAATGTGGTAGGGTCGAACATTTTTTCGTCAAAGAAAATGCAAGATTTTCTACAGAAATAAATAAAAAATATTTTATTTTAAAAAATTCTCTGTAGGAACCTGTGAAAAAAGCTAATTGTTGTGAGGGAAGAGAAAGTTGTTATAGAAACATGGTGAGACAGGTAAAGAAATGTCAAAGGAAGTGGTGGAATGGCTGAGGCTGAGTACCAGTCCTCCGTCATTAATGTCATTCACAGTCTGTAAAAGAATGATCAGTGAGGTGGCAACATTTGCAATACAACAAAATTGTTTGGGATAATTAAAACAAGAGAAGACCGAAGAGCATTACTGAGGCAGCCAAGCTAGGTCATCAAGCATCAAATGAAAATTAATGTGGGTATTGCGTTTTGGAAGAATTGCCTGAACTGCTTATACAGATGTCAGAGCTCAAAGTTAATGGCACACAGTAAAAAAGAAAGTTTTGGGTGAAAACTTTCACTCAAAGAAAGAAAGAAGAAGGTATGGATTTATACGCTAAATAAATCTGTGGTATGTTTATGTGGGACATTTCAGTTCTAGTGGTCATGTAAAAAGAATAAGCAGCAGAAAAGAAGAATTTAGAAGCAACTGGGAAGAATGACACAGAAAAAATGCCGTATAAACTTGAAATTAGGATTATCTAGATAGAAAGTGAACGGCTAACTGTAGAAGTGCATGTTAAAATAGTTAAGGGAAGGTATTTCATGTTCTTGTATTTTTAATTATAATACAAGAGTAAGGAGATGTTCAATCAATTCAAATGTCAAACAAAAAAGATAAAACTTATCATATTTAAGTAAAGACTGAATGGATAATGAATAGCAATGGATGCAGTACTGGACTATAATCCTGAGTCCAGGAGTAGAACCAGATGGAGAAAGTTAAAAGATATTTATGTCCTCAGTTAGAACATACTACAGTACGCATAGGACTGAAGATGAAGGATAGTAAAAATGATAATAATTAAGGGACTTAGAAACAAATATTAAAATAAGGAATCGGACTGGCTATTTCATCTTTGCACAAAGAAGAAGATTTTGTCTTCCTCATCTGAAGCATCTGGGACTGTCAACAGCTGCTGACATGATCCTAGATTAGATGATGTCATCTAGTCTACCCATCTGGAAGTCAAAGGTGCTAATTAGAGGAATTGATGTGAACAACACAAAACCCCAGCAGATTGTGTCACTTTCATATTTTGGACTATGAGATGCTTTGTTTTGTTTAACCAGGAAATTTATTTTCGCAGGGGGTATATAAAATGGAACATAATAATTAGTTTAGGCAGTATGTTTATCCTTAGATTCAGATATTTCAGTTTATAATGACTGCTTTTATAGTTATTCTCAGTCTTAGTCAGCAGGAGACAGACAATGTACAGGCATGGAGGAGTTCCTTTGTCGGTGTTGAAGAGCACATGACCTATATATCCCTGCCATCTGCCCGTCTTTTACCCCGAGGTAAATCTGCCTCAGTAAAGTACTTCACGAAAGAAAGGAAATACAGCTATGGCCAATTTATTGATAACCAGAAATCCTCAACTGTCATATAAACACCAAAACAAGGATCAGAACAAAGTGGTTCTGCTGTTGCACCACGACCATGGCTGTAGATATCTGAACAAACCAGAGGTCAGAAATATCTCCATTTAAAATAAACAATCATTTGCAAAATTACAGGTTATCCCACAGAGCCAGGGAGACTCCTCTCCCCATTTTTGTTTTGCTCATGTCCGCTTTAATGGCTGGGTTTTCCATCCTGGAGAAGAAAAAAACAGAAAGTGCCTAAGATGTGTCTGAGCTCACAGTCTTGTCCTTTTGTACTGCTGAGTTTGTGTCTTTTCTATTTCCCTAGTAGTGTGGATGTCCACGAACTAGGAAGTCTCATGCGCTGTGTCTTGTCAATTGATCTTAAATTTTGATGGGCTTGACGCTATGCGATATAAAAGCCATAAATCTCCTGGCAGACAGCTTTCACTTTTGGAAGTAACTGGAGTGGAAGCAAAAATTAAGCAGTACAGACTGTGAGAGGACGTCAATTACATGGTTCAGTTTGAAAATCTTTTTTAGCATATATTACCTTTGGAAAGAGATGCCCGCGTCGTGGGTGCTGGGCAGGCAGAATACATAACTAAGGGGACCTGTGTGGTGACCTGAGTCTTCTTGGTCACCTATGATGCAGCAGTACCTCAGGTTACCCCCCATTCCCTTGGGGCTGCCTCTAACTCAGTGTAACTGGGTATAAATAACCGCCAGTTTCCTAATCTGGGGGTTACAGAAACCTTCCCCCCACACCCCACTATATTATTTGAACACCTTATTAAAAGCAGTTACCTTGCCCCTGTGAAAGGGTTAGGTTTTGGCAGAACGGGGTCACACATAGACCCATGGAGGGCAAAGTTTGTAGAGACCTTGCTGTGCGCTGAAGAGTTCACGTTTTTCTCATAATAAGGAATAGTATTGAGTTTTGTGTTTAAAACATAGACCAACTAGCATTTAAAGAGTTGCATTTAAGTAGCTCGCTGTAGCTCTTTAGTCCACATTTATATCCGGGTTTTTTCCCTCTGGAAAATTTCTACTGGTGCCTATCTTCTGCTATATTATCCCGTAGGTCAGGACATTTGCTGAGGATGTGCCAGCATTACTACTTCCCAGACAGGAGTGCTCAGGTGTAGCCAACAGCCGCACCACGGCCGCTGAACTGGGACCCTTTTGCTCTCCTGCCAGAGCTGATCGTTCTCCTCCTCTGCGCTCCAGAGACAGTGCGGTTTGCTCACACTCCATGGGAGTGAAGAAAGTAAGAGATGTTAGGCAGAGGAGAAGACATGGGCATGTTTCTGCTCAGCCATTTACTGCTCTCTAGTATGAAGCTGCACTGGATAAATGCACTCTACCTCTGCCAAAAGCCCCGTTTGCTCTTTCCGCAGCATCCCTGGAGGCATAGAAGGGTCATTCTGGACCTCCTCAGGTGTTAAAACTTATTTAGAAGCATCTTCATCCTCTATCGCCTGTTATGACTCTTGCTCTAGAGACATGACGTTGATTGGATGTAAACTGGTGAGAGTCTTTACTACAGGGTGTTCACAGCCTAGCTCCTTAAATAGGGAGGGATTCTAATCTGAGAGCTTGGTCTTCTGTTATGGAAACAAGGCTTATATTTATACTGAGCCTTTTCTTAGTTCTGTATTTTAAAACCAACGCTTACAGCCTTTCAGAGTTTAATTTCAGGTTTTCAGTACTCCTAAGCTTTCTCTGTCCTCTCTTTGGTCCAAAAATGTATGGCTGCATTCTTTACTTGGGCCTATAAATAAAAATGCTTTTCTCTTAATCTAAGAGTCTATGACTCTCTGTCCATACCAGACCTAATCAAAGGTACACCTTTGAACTTTAAAATATTTTCTACAGAATATTCCCATATTATTCTGTGTGCCTCATTCTGATCTGCAACTCATTTCTTACATTCTTCTCATACCTACTTCTGATCCCTTCTCTCTCTGCTCAGCTTACCTTGCCGTCTGCAGGAACCTCCGTCCCCCTGCGGGTCTGCCTTGTCACGCTTGGCTCCGCTCCTGGGACCTTCTTTGTAATGGACAGTTCGGGTTTCCAGAGTTGCCTCATTTCCCTTTGAGCGATCCTTTCTGAGAAATACCACCCCTTTTAACCCAGCCATTACCACCTCCCAATAGCAGGGCTTTGAGGATTCTTTTTTTTTTTTAAGCTATACCTTTGTCGCATTTAAAGTCTGTAGGTTTTAACAGCTGAGTCATTAAAAAGTCACAGAGTGAAAGGCGTAAGAGTAATACACGGAATCTTAACTTGGCTATGAAAGGAGAGTGGTTTCTAAAGCTAAGAAGTGTTGTCAGAGAGATGCTGCCAGGGGCCCTGGGAACGCTCCAGCCTACAGTGGATGAGGTTTTTCAGGGTGGCGGGGGGGTGTGGGTGCAATTACACCTCTACCTGCTGTTCAGCTGAGATGGTTGTCATGGCTCAGTTTGGCTGGCAAGCAGTGCCAGAGACAAATGCCACCAGCAAGAGGTCGCAGACCACGATGATCAGATGGTTGCCTGATGTGAGGGTATAGTAAGGACCTTCCAGCCTCTTTAGGGCCACGGTGCATGTGCTGTTTTGTGCCCCCTTACCTCTCCCTTTACCTGTCCTCTCCTCTCACAGGACAGTTTCTAAGATGGTGCCACAAAGTGATGGAGTAATTAGAAGATGAATCTCACCTGCTGTGATTAAATCAGGTTCAGCAAGGTTAAAGCAGCCGCTTTAACCATTGTCTGGCAGACTGCAGACGATCTCCTGTTTATCTGGCTGGGCTGACTTCAGATGTTCTCCTGCCAGAAATTCTGCTGATTTGATAAGGACTTGGCAGATTCCAGTCCACTGTTTGGGAGGGGGGTGGCAATCAGTTAGCCTGGCTCTTGTGATCCAAACCGATGGATGCTACCAACTTACTGTGCATTCTAGAAACTCCTGGCCAAAAGTCCTGTTAGGACACTGTGGCTCTGGGCTGAACCGAGACTAAAATTGGTAACTGGAGGGCTCAGACGGACCGGCTCTGTCGTTCCTGCGGCAGAGGTATTGCTTTGTCAGATACCAGCTTAGCAAATATATCCTGCAAATTCGGATCGTGTTTCTCTATAGCTCGTGAATGACCAGCAAGATGATTTCTGAATTTGGGATGCAGTTAATGGGTTTCATTGCAATTCTTGAAGTCTAGTGATTCATAAAGACACCCCAGTTTAGGCTTCCAGAGGTGGATGCAGTACTTGAAAAAGCAAAAAGAAGTAAAGACTAACGTTTGTCTATAAAGATTTGGTGACTCAATCTATAAAGGGAGCAGACAAATTCAACTGAGAATTGCCATTTCTAAAATAATTTCCTTCCATAACTGTGTTACAGATTACTTTATTGGGAAATGCTGTTTACACAGAAATAAAAGCATGTAATTTTGTATTTCATATCAGGCTATTTAATTTCATAATGATCAAAGACAAAATTTTAAATATACATAGAATAAATTGTTTGTATCAATGTGCAATGGCAAAATACTGAAATCAATAAAATGCCCTAAATAAACCCCCATGGATGAAACCCTGTGCTTAAAAAACCAATTGCTTTTTGATGAGCCTGAGAAAAATGTTGTTTTCTCTTCCAGCCCAAATACTGTCAAAAAGATATTCATACATGTATGCTCTCTGGCTGTTTGGTAGGAAGATTGCTACAAGCCTTGCTTATCTGGATAGTTATGATGTACACATTATGACATCATCTCCAAACGTATTGCTGGCAGTAGTGGAAGTTTATAGAAAGTATAGAAGTTCATGTTTATATTGTTTAAATTTTTCTGTTTTATCCACTAAACTTGGGGATTCTTTTACCTAGCATCCTTGGTGATGTTTTATGTGTGTGCTCACACTGCAGATATAATGATGAACATCTTTAACGAGCGGAGTGAGGGAAGTGCCAGCAATATTTACAATATATTTACAATATTGAATGACTTGCAGGTTAACTGTTTACTATTAACCTACCTAATATCCAAGAGTTAAATCAGAAGAGGGCAGTAAAGGAAAATTACACGGGAGATGAAACAATGGGAAAAATATCGTTCCCTAAGGAAAAATAGCAGAGTTGTTAGGAAAAAAAAACCCCAACCCATATGCCTGACTTCATCCAGTCTAGGAGTGTTTACTCTTCCCAAGGCTTGAAATAAAAGAGAATGCCTGAACCTCACAAATTATCATCCCAGGAATAAGAAGTGGGTTGTTAGCAAATAGAAGCTGATAGCCACAAAGAGAGAGAGGTGGGGAGGGAGGCAGACGCAGCGAATATAACAGCGTGTTAATTCAGAGGTGGGTAGAAGTGGGTTTCTGGGTCTCCTGGAGATAAGGGTGGTAGAGATGAAGGCAGGGCAAGGAGATGTACACGTACAGACGTCAGTCGCTACGTGAGTACACTCTCCCAAATACCTTGTACCTTTCAGGGAAATGAATTAACAGTGCTGTGTTTCATGGCATCAGTTTGGGATGACATTGTTAACCTGGTTGGGTACCTAGAGCCCTTCTGGTACAGTGATTATATTACCTGGTTTCTCCTAGGTGGGGATGCAGGGAGCCATACCTGTCACCTACCAGTGCAGTCTAAAGAGACAAAATAGGTATTGTTTCCCTAGGATACATACCCGTATGAAATTAAATCCTGTGTAAAATGATGTACTTAAAGCACTGCAAATATTTCAATAGCAGCTGATTCAAATTCTAAAACAGTTGGTAATTTCTTTTGAAAAATTAAATTGCAATCTAGACAAGAGATTTATTGAGTTACAAGACATATTAAGATATACATTTTTTCAAAAGTAAACCAATAATGGTTATTATTAAAATGGCATTGCTAGATCATAAGCCCTCATAAATGCAGTGCTGTTTGATTTATGAAAACCTGCACGTAGTTCCCGGTATTCCAACTAATAAGCATTTGAAACAGAAAGAGGAAGATTTTAATGAGAGCACTTCTACTGTAATCGAAGTTCCACTTCTTACCTCTGGAGTGTATAACAAATGTCAGGTTCATGGGGTTTTTTGCTTTCATTACTGTACTTTCAGCAGCCTAGCGTTGTTCTGACCTTTGTGCACCCAGGGTTGCCAGATGTCATCCTTGCCAGGACACAGGAGAGGTTCATCAGTCTGTCAGAAAGGGGAAATTTCTTCTCCGCAGAGTCTCAGGCAGGACCTGAGCTTGGGAACTCAGGTTTGTGGATTCCAAGTTTCTCCTGAAAGGAAAAATTTCTAACAAAAGAGAACCTAAAACCTTTGTCTCTGTAAGGATGTTTGTCTAAAGAAATGGAAGCTTTATTCAGGTAACATCTCATTCACATCATGACTGCCCGGGCTATATGGCTTCTTAGCCTGATCTCTCATCGTTACCACTAGGAGATCAAGTTTACTCCTGTCTCTGAATTAGTAGACCTGTGCCACGCATATCTCTTACCTCTGGGAAGAAACTGAAGGACCAAAACTTCTTTTCCAGCACTGCTTCCCTCCCCGTGGCACATCAATCCCTCTGGAAGGGCAGGAGCTGACAGTTATTGCTTGTGTACCTTTGGAAATTGCAGCCTGCTCTACAAAGATTACTATTGTCATGCAAGTGTTAGAAAATGGAGCTAAATATTTTAGACCAATTATCATCCACACTTAACAAGTGTGCAGGGTTATGGAAAGAGCAAGGTTTAGCCTGACCCCTGCACACTGTCATTGCCATGTAAGCAAGGACACCAACACCACCATGTTTTCCCCTAAACTGGCCAGTAGCTTTGAGCCTGGAGCGTACCCTGTACCTTACAAAGACAGGGCTTTTGCAATCCCTGAATTTGCTATCTACTGAGTGTCACTGGAGCGTCCCTAGAAGCATCCTGGCAGTTAGTACTTTTAGGTACCCTAATTGCCTTTGGGAGTTACGGATTAACTTGCCTCCTTATTCTTATGCCTCCTTATTGGATCACGCGCTCCATTGAGAGGCTATAGTACGTTTCTCTCTGTTGAAAAATATAAGAGTCCAGTTTAAAGTCTAGGGAACAAACAGTTTACTATTTTTTGCTGCCTAAGCAATTATTTATGCTGTATAAAGTGGCAATTATATGCTGCTCCTGAGAAGAGTTACCCGTATTCACTTGTTGGTGCTGCAAGGGGCAGTCAGTGATGAACCTGACTATAAAAGACCCATGAAAAATATTTTCATTAACACAAGATTACCCCAGACTTCTGATGGAAGTTTCACTTTTCTTTTCTGGAACGAATTTCTTCCCTATATTGTTAAATGCAATGTGCTTGAGCTTGTATTGTGTGGTACTGAGCGTTAAAGCTAAATATTGAGTGTAACGCAAATTTGTTTTGCAAGTGGCAGTTTGCAGTTCAAAGGCAAGGTTGTTGTAGCTCATCTGAGCAATGGTTTTGTTCTTAAGTGAGCTAACGGCAGTGCTGTCCCAAAGCACCAAATTAAGAAGCAGGGGAGCATGTAGGAGTTTAATTTGTGAGCTTATGAGGGGGTACAAAACCAGCTCGTATGTTAGGAACACATAGATGAAAAACAAAACTGGTGGATTGAATAATCATGTTCAAGAGTAAAATGTTTGGGGACTGTAAGAGTTGGAAAATTACAGGAACCTCTCTAGGTTTCCATGAAACTGAAGATTCTTTGTGGAAGGAAAATATTTCTGTTTGTACTGTATATTCTGCAAGAAGGAAAGGATATTGCAATTATGATTAACAGATAAACTTTTGGAGGGAGCAAGCTAGTAAGGGGTTAATTTTAATTTTTCAGTTATTAATGATTATTTCTAGACTTACTAGCTCAGAAGGAACTAGTTACAAAAAATGTCAAAAAAACATTCCTATGCCTTATTAAGGCAAATAAAGATAATTTATATAACTAAGATCAATTTGGCAAAAAAGTACTAACCATGCTAAGTTTACTAAATTTTGATTAGCTTCAATTATCATGTTATAGTTGAAATTCCTCTTTTTCTTCAAGCCTTCTCTCCCACATGTAGGAGCTTGGTTTCTCGTGTATGGCTTCAGCCTCCTGGGCTGTATTCATCTGTTGCTGAAGCTGCACATTTGATTGCAAAGCCTGGTTTAACGGTAGCATGCTTTGGGGTTATCATGGCCTCCAAATGTGTTCTAGTCTTCTTTTTGAAAAGTAACTTTGAAATATTGTGCTGTATTTGTTTGTTTCTTAAAATGAGGCTGTATTAATTTTTTTCATAGTTACCGTGTGTGAACCAGTCTTTAAGGAGCTGAAAGGTGTCCCATATGTCCTAAGCCTTTCCTCCAGCAGTCCATCTGCTGGCAGTGGAGCAGGCGACCCGTATGAGGCCGTACTGCCAACTCCTGCATCCTCTCCCTTTCCTTTCCCTGTTTTTGGATGCAGACCTGTAATGCCGGTAAGCCCTGATTTCTGTTCCCTGCTGATTCCTGCTCAGGTGAGCTGAGACAAGAGGCTCTCAGCCCATCAGAAGAACACACACTTTCTGTCAGTTCTGCTACCTGGCATTAACTTTTTGTTTCCCCTTGTAAGAATGATGTGGAATACCATTTTTCAAAGGTTCAGTACAGTTTATCCCTGTGTTATTTTGTGGCCAAGTATCACATGTTCCTATTTGTTACGAATTTTCCAGGTGAGATGAAGAGTTTTTAAATCCAATGAAAGAGTCAAACATCTCTGAAGTTTGGGAAGCATCAAGGCTCCATCTGACCCCAACCTCCAGCTGGCAATGTCTCATTGCAATACAAGCACTCTTCTAAATATAGACATAGCTAATTACTTCCTGTATTTTCAAAAAACTTTAACATTGGGGAATTCACTGGTGTTGCTTTACAGCTCTGTCCAGCTGGCATCACCTTCACTTGAACCGCAACGACAGCAGGTAATTGTAACGAAACAGTCCCTGTCAAAACAAAGAAGATATACTATGCCAGTCGATAATGAAACGGAACAACTCATGCAAGCAATAAAGAAAAAGCACTGCCGGAAAGATGGAAAGTCATATTCAGACCTTTAAAGACTAGAAAAAAAATACAGTAAAAGAGTAAGCTGTTGAGTGTATCACTGCTTAACATCTCAGGACAAAAGGAGAGCTGCGTTCACAAGCAGCATCGGTACACTCACTTCGTGTCTGGGGAATGCTTGCTGAGCAACTGTGATGATCAATCCCAGCGTATCCAGTCCCGTACTGGGAATCCCTCTATTCCAGTACACTGACAGTTTCTGAGACTAACCTATGCCAAACAATTTAGAAAATGATGTTAGAAACAACTGTGAAATATAATGTCTGTATTCTTCCTAAATCCTAACAGTTAAAAGAGAGTTTTTGCTGTTTGCTTTAGCATTGGTGTTTTTCAATGTTTATGTGTGATTTCTCTCTTTTACTCTCTTCTCACAGTTTATACAAATCTCTGTCCTTTTTTGGAATTCTTCTGATTTGTTGGGTGTAGTAATGTGTGCTAGAGGAGGACTCCATCAGCTAATTATGCCTCACGTGCAAAAGTCTGTCCTAGCTGCATTTGCTTTCTATTTTACTAACACCGTCCTAGTGCTGTTTTATGCAAAAGAGTAAATAAGGAACACCCAGCTATCTCTTGTACATCAATCATCATTTTATATATAATGCTTTTATACTTTTGTAATACTGCCTTAACAGTACACCGAAGTCAGTGCTATTGCAATACTTTACTGGAAGGATGCTCAAGCCAGACTTAAGTCAGTGCTATTGCAATACTTTACTGGAAGGATGCTCAAGCCAGACTTAAACAAACTCTCTCAACAACTGCCTGCAGCTCGGTGGTAGCAGCTCCCAGTACAGCTCGGGCTGCCAAACCCACCCGAGAAGCGGTTAGCACAGAGCCAGACCCGCACTGCTGCACTTACAGTAGCAACTGCAGCCCTGGCACAGACGGCAGCCTGGATATACCTTGATCTTTCCAGTCCTTCCCCCTATAGCGGGTTTGTCACCTAATTCAGAGCTCATTTATTAGCAGCTATCTTTCCTGCCGGGAACGTGTTTTGCTGTATGTTTATGTACACTTCTTTTTTCAAGGAACGTGCAAAGACTAAGTTCTTGGGTGTTGTAGAAATACTGCAGATAAAGTATAAGGAAATATATATACATGGGTAGAAAGCCCTATCCTTTCTCTTCATTACTCTCAGTATCTTTTCCCTCTGGTAAATGGCAGGGTTTTTTTCAAACCGTGCTGTGCCAAGGACCTTCTGGAGGCAGTAGACACATCCTTGGGATAACAGCAGGAGCAGATGATTGCGACACTGGAAGAGGGAAGCGGCGAAGGCAGCCGGGTTCCTCATCCTCCGAGCTGTCCTGTCCCTGCTCTCTCTGGAGTTTCTATTTTTATTTCTGCCCCTGGGACTGAGAAGCAAAACCAAGGGTTGTGTCTTTCTTTTTGCAGTTGCACAATAACATTTCCAATAGGGTCCTCTTGTAGACTGAATTCTTATCCAAGATTTGGTGTCGGGGCATTATATATTATATTAACCAAGGGTTGTGTCTTTCTTTTTGCAGTTGCACAATAACATTTCCAATAGGGTCCTCTTGTAGACTGAATTCTTATCCAAGATTTGGTGTCAGAGGCATTATGTATTATATTATTTGCTGTGTAATGACAGTAATTTTTAATATTAATTGCTTTTTCTACTTCCTGGCATTCAGGAGTCAGAAAGTACCATAAGAAGCAAGAGAAGGGAGAAAAAACCTCTCATTTTGATGTGGACAACAAGCTAACTTTTATTTAAAAGTTCATGCTAGATCTGTATTCTCATGTGTTTAGGCAGCCTACATTTATTACAGAGACAGTGTCAGCACTAAAATCTTTACAGTTTTGCCTTTGAGAGAAGACAAGATTACCATACTATTCCTTAGGTGTTCTCTTCCCTTAACTGAGGGAATGCTTTCTGTGTATTAATTACCTGCAAAAGCATTTATATAGGTTTTAAATATTGACAACTATAAGGTTTATAATATTTGCATATGATTAATTGCACCTTGGTAATGTATATATAATGGGATATGAATTACAGTCAATAATATTTCACTATTTGAAGCACGTTTCATGAAAATAATTGCTTTCCATATTTGTGAGTTGGTCTAACTAAGTGAAGAATCTCAAAGCATAGGGCAAAGTCAAACAAAGCCCCTTCAGCTCTGTCTGGAAGACAGCATTGGAGAAAATAATTTGTATTGCTCCATTCTCCTTGGGTGACAGTAGGTCTGGAGTCTGTCTGTCCTTTACTCTCTTCGTTTCGTAGCCCTGCTGCCTTTCTTCACACTGTCTCTTGTTGCTCCTTCACTCCTGCTGGCATCAGTGTTCTGTAGCTCTGTTGGGTGCAGTAAGAAAGATGATATATATACATTTATGCAGATACATACAAGCTATAGATTGGGGAAAGGCTACTTTTACTTACCATCACTTCGAAGTTTTAGTCTGCTCCTGGTAGCTGTTTTCAGATGAGACAAGAATATGGTTTAAAGGCATAATTTTTCTTTTTTTTCTGCAGCACTTCATATAATTCAATAAAGCTAGGAGTTTGTTTTATTTAGTGTCAAAAAGTGCTGTATTTTAAAATGAATCTAACTTAGACTTGGAGGAGTCTCCAATGGCAACTCCCTGGAGTGGAAGCACATGATGGAGAATGTTTGCAGAGCGTTCGGCTGGTAGCTGTGTGCCCTCAGCACTCACAGATTAAATGCCTACATGGCCTTTTGGTTGCTGTTGCATTATTGCTGGGGAATGTGGTAGAAAAAACCTGCCAGAAATGTCAAAGCAAAGTTTACTGGAAAAACACCGCTTTCTAGTTGTGTGACTTGTATATTTGGTTAAAGATGCTTCTGCAAGTATGTTTTAATGAGAGGGAAATACAACTATTACATGAACCAGTCATCTGTCAGGTTGGAAGTACGGACAGTCAAAAATTAATATAATTTAGATACGGGCTATAAATGCCTGGCAACAGTGAGTTTAGATTGACAGTGTGCATTAATTTGCCTGCAGTCTTTTCTGTACAAGTTCCTTCTACATCATATCCGAGATTGACACCATATAACCTTTCTCATGGTTGCAACAGTCAATATTCTCCTGTTAAAATCAGGAATCCCTAAATAAAGGAGAAAAGGAAGCCTTGGAGTGCATAGGAGCTTCTACTTGTCAAAAAGACTGCGTACAAAGCATTTAATACACAGGAGAAGAATTTCACAAATCAGTCCCACCTTCCACACTGTTTAAACAGCCAGCAGCGGAGGGAAGAAAGAGAGGACAGCCGCTGGGAGCAGACGGCAGCAGCACTTCCATGCAGTGCTTTGTTTTTCTTGCCCGCTTCATGCCCCTCAAGTGAAGAAATAAACTTTAGGTCTTTCCTGGGTCTGCAACCTGGTACATCTTTCTTACAAGTGCAAAAGTATCGGGCACTGCGGGCGCGCTGTCCCTTCAAGATGCAAGTCACAAACCATGAAGTGTTTTCCCTGCCTTCCACCAGGAACGGACTTTCTGGAATGAGTCTGCCTTCAGGAACGCACTTTTCCAGTTGAATTGCTAAACCAAGATGATCCAGCTGATGCACCCTCCAGATTCACATGCAAAACATGACTAATAATTTCAGACAGGAAAAAATAAAAAAAAAAAACAACAGAGAAAGAATTAAATCTAAAAGTTAAAAAGAAAACTAAGAGGTGTACAAGACTAAATATGTGTTGGGGAAGTTCAGATTGGACATTAGGAGAAGGTTCTTCACTGAGAGGGTGGTCTGTCACTGGACCAGGCTCCCCAGGGAAGCGATCATGGCACCAAGCCTGGCAGAGTTCAAGGAGCATCTGGACAACGCTCTCAGCCATATGGTTCAGTGTTAGGTACTTCTGCGAGGGGCAGGGAGTTGGACTTGATGATCCTTATGGATCCCTTCCAACTTGAGATATTCTATGATTCTATGATAATATGAAATTATTATTACAGAATCAGTGATCTGGCACAGATCAGTCCCTTTTCTGAAAATAGAATTACCATTTCCTCTCTAGTTTTTGCCCATTTGGTGTAGGAATAGGAATCTTATCTTTTCAAAGTAGCCGCTGAAGATGGAGAAGTCCAGCTGTTTATTTAAATAACCAAAACAATAATACATGTGATATGTGGATTAATATATTGGCAGAAGTGCATACAAGTCACAGTCTTATTTCCCTGTATGTGGTAATATTTATATTGTCATCCATTTGTACTTCATTATTTCTTACGCTGGAAGAGCCACTGAAGTCCTCTGGCATTTATTTTTTTCTGTAATTAGATGACTATCTTGTTGTTGTGCCTTCACATGAACTTGTAAACATATCGGTCGCCTTTGTAGAGAAAAAAACCTTTATATGAGTATTTACAAGCACCAAAGACACTGTGAATATCACAGCAAATTCCTGATTTTCAATTCAGACTTACACTTGGAAGTATGCTTTGGCATTGTTCACCTAGATCAAGCTAGTATTTTTATTACAATGTCTTTGCTAAAGAGAATAAAAAGATACATTTGAGAATCAGTGGATATGAAGGTGAAGGGAAATAAAGTACTGTTTGGTGGAGGGAAACGAAAAAAACCAACAATGCAAGTGGCCAGGTTGTGGCTGCTACTCATGTCACAAACAAAGCTGTTTTGACGCTGTTTTAAAAAAGGCAGAGGGCAACACTGTCTTCAGTTCCACCAGCAACCCCAATCGGCCTGGGCTTGTCTGGATCGACTCACGAGGGAAATGCCCTTTATTTCAAGGATTTCCCAAGTACTGAGCACCTCTGAGCAGTTAACAGACACTGTACAGGGGAATTAGGTGGTGGATGCTATATTCTATCCAGTGCTTTCCGAAATGAAATCTGAAACATTTTTTGCTCTGTGTTGCACTGATACTTTGGAAGTTGTCCCTATGGCTGACATGACGTCAAGAGAAGTCCACTGGCGACAGCGATTGCCAGGAAGCTGATCAGATGGTACGAACAAACAAGACATTTGGCCTTCTTACAATTTGAAGACAAAGAAAGAAGGCCAGGGAGCTATGTGTTTGGTGAGATGTAAAACCCCAAGTTTGCTGAAGCCAGAAGCTCTATAAACAATGAATTTAATCTCAAATATTCTGTTTTGTCCCTCTGTTTGTCTGCTGTAACCTATTGCTATTCCCTATGAAGATGCTTGGTTGGGCTCTCTTCTGCTCCTCTGCTGTCACAGGCCATTTCCAGAGAGGAGAGGTGTGGGTTTTTTTCCCCAGGCTAATCCAAGGGGGATGTTGGGTTGAACCTGGATTCCAGGGGCAGCGCCAAGCAGATTTGGGTGCTGAGTGAGACTGACATGTCCCAGGAGCAGGGTCTGGGATTCTCTATTTATACTGGGGAAACTCGATGCTGAGCACTCCAGAACCAGATGACGGTTTTGTTCTGTCTATAAGCAGAACATACCTTGAAGATGGGGAAGCTGAAGGACTCCTCCGCATGCTTATAAAACAAAATGGTATCTTGGTTAGTTACATTAGATGCAAAGTTTATAAAACTCTGTGATTATTTACTATACGGTAAGAAGAAGTGGGAATTACAGGGCAAACAATAAAACGATCAGGAGTTATACACACTCAGATGTAAGAAATGCTTTCCTGAAGAGTACAGCTAAGCAATTAACAACACTCCCACACCCTGTTATAAAATGTGCGTGCATTTTGGAACTTGAAGCAGGGCTCATTACAGCAGAAGACATTGAGCTCAGAATTGGCAGTGCTAACAATTAGCACCTTAAAATGCTGTCAGTTCCTCCTGATGGAAAGCAGACATTCATGCCCTATGCTGTGGGTGTAAGGGATTTATTACCTTGCAGCTCCATCTCTCTTTCTTTAATCTGGGCACTGTCCTTGCTCTGACTCAGACAAAGAAATCATAGCATATACCTTTCTCACATTGAAAGTGAATAGTTTAAGTGCTCTGGTGCTAGTTTTAACTATAGTCCAGAAATAACAGTCGTTGTCGCACACAATTTGTGTTGCAATAGCCCACAGACACCTTCACCCAGCCTGGTCATGCTTGGGCTTCGGGCAGTACGAACAGTGGGTGACCGATAGCTCCTGCCTGAGAGAGGGTACCGACCAAGAAGAAAGAAACCTGGAGACCTGTGTCACCGTGTCCTCATCATCCTGGAGGTTCACGCTTAATTTTCTGACGCTCTGGCTTCACAGGGTTTGCTGGTATGTCAGTGTCACAGTTTTTTGGATTGCTTGTGGAAAAATACCCTCCTCTCCCTCCTCCTGGTGAAGTTCTGTATCTGACCTCTGTTGGTTTCTTGTGTTTCTTGCTACAGAACAGCCATCATGCCAGACAACGTTGCAAATCCCTTCCACAGCACCTACTTCATGCCAGTTTATAACCTGTCCCCTAATCTCTCTCATGTTCATTCCTTCAGATCGGAAAGGCAGATCCTTGCTCCTCAAGTGCTCGACTTGCAGGGACCACACCAGACGTGATCTCTGAGGGGAAGTGAACATCCTTCCAGATTCCTACCAGGGTTTTGATACTTTTCCGTAAAGACTTATTTCAAACCCTACATTGACTTTGAAGATGCTTTTAAGGAGCACAAATTATTGAATAATATTTTAAATATGGAAAACCTGATTATGTTCTATAAATATTAATCTCAGAGTGTAATTGCTCTACTACTCTATTATATTACGATAAGCCTGCTGGTGTTGCAGCATTTTAAATAACTGCTAGATGATTTAGTTTGTTCTTATGCTTTTCGTAGCAACAGTCTTCAGCCTGAAACAAGATTGCAATTTGCTGATTAAAGAAGTGTCATCTAATCAAGTGAGATTGAAGATTCTTTTCTTTTTTTCCCACACTTTTTTCTTTTTATTTACTCTTACTAAATGTTTCATTTTTGGAACGTCTTCTACCTTTTCTACTCTTGCTGTTTAATTGGCATTAATAAAATGTTCCTAACTCCATTCACCCAGAAGTTATCGCATATCCAAAACACATGATAAAGGTTTGGTTTGGAAGCACTAGCTTTGAGAAACTACCCACAGTAGCAGCAGTCCCTCGGGATGTAGTCTGTTAATAGGAGTTCTGAAGCAGTAACGTTTTGTGTTTGTTTTACTGGCTGCGTATGTGACTAGTTGGGAGACTTTGGGGAGGGGAGCTGGGAGAAGTGGATTTTATTTAGAGCTAATAATACGTCAAAGTGGTCTGGAACAGCATATTGGAACTTATCTTTGATAAAAATACCACGGTGTCATTCAATTGACAGGGGGCATCTGGCTCTTCATTCATGGAGGAGGAGCTATAGATGAGACATGAAGAGAAGGCAAATTCAATAGGATAAATAAGGCCACAGTGGTTTTTGCTGGAATAAAATAATTAAGTTGACGCTGGCATTTACTTTCTTCAGTCCAAATGGAGCAGTGGTGGAATCCATGCCAAGAGATGTGTTTCCCATCACATCTCGTTCAGTTTAGCATCTTATTAGTTGCAGTCAAATATTTTTATAACTCATGCCTGTGCTCTTAATGATCTTTTCTTCACACGCAGCTGAAGTGAGAAATGAACCTACACACACAATGAAAGAGAGTTTTTACTTTAAGTAGATGCTGTTACAAACATTTATGCACATTCTTTGTCCTGTGGCCCATGCTATTTTTCAGTCCCCCCAGTCAAGCCCTTCTTGAAAGCTAAAGATGTATTATTTGGAAAAGATAAGTGAAACTGGCTCTGTGAATGTGACTCAGAATGAGTTGGCTTGCTGGCATGGTGGAGTACCTGAGGCTTTTAATCTGTTTTTTTTTGGTAGGACTTCTCATTAGCTTTCCTTTCCCATTTCTCTGTCTTCATATTCACCATGCTATATATGCCACCTTCCGTCATCAAATCAAAATTGCTCTAAGTACCACAGGGCACTTCCCTCAGAAGACATCATGTAGCTTTTACATATCTTTAACAAATGACTACTTGTCCACATGCACGTGGACAACCTCACTGGAGGATCTTGCCTTCAAGGTGGAATTTGACCCAGATGTGAGGGCAAGTGCAGTCTAAACGAGTGGTCGGTAAATAACGTAAAGCCATGCGCATAAGACTTAAGGTTGTTACTGCTGTGGTCGCTTTTAAAATTTCTTAGTTTCAAATTTCTTGGGATAAAATGTCTTTATAGGTCTTTGCAGAACACTTGACCTGACCGAGCCTTGTGTATGACAGCAGCTTAGTATGTGGCACACACCGATGAAGAGGGATCAGCACACACATTTGTGCAAGCGAAACAAGAGTTGCACAAATACTCACAGGATGAGAAAATGCTGTGGATATGTGACAAATATCATAGTCAATGTATTTTCTTTCCTTCTTTAAGGGCTTGCTAATATCTGTGTGCCAAAATCTTTTTTTTTTTTTTTTTTTTTTTTTTTTCTTGTGGAATAGTTTGAGTATCCCTTTATTAATCATCAAAACACTGGATTCTTTTCTGGGGTATCATCTGCACTGAAAACATGGGTATGAATGGAGAGCAGAACAGCAATACACAGCCTAACTAAATTCACAAGACGTGGTGGTCTGGCTGTGGCAGTGCCAAACCCAGCCCTGTGTCATTGTCTCTGGTGATATGCACCTTTCAATTTTAATGGACAATGTTTAATCAGCCCAATGATTTTAACTGTGAAAACTTTAAAATAAGAGAATTGGAAGTATCTTAACTGTTATTTACCACATTGCTGTTAAAACTAGGTAATTTTAGCTCTATGATGGCAACCTGATCGTGACACGGGAAGACAGATTGCTTGCTTAAGGTCAGTTATGCTGTAAAAAATCTTTATATTCAATATAACAAGTGGGTGCAACTGCAGTATCACACACAGTTATATTACAAAACAGCTGGTAAATGAATGTATTTGAAAGCAGTTCTTTTGATCTTTTGCTCAGGGATATCTAAGTGTGAACTAGTAGATAAATAGCCATTTTCTTTTAAGAGCAGTTTTTCATTTTCTCTTGGAATGAAAGATTTTCCCAAATTCAAGCATATTTCCTTGCTGCAGTTAAAAGCCAAGTGAACAAAACTGTATTTTTCAACTAATAAATCCTCTAAAAAGGAAATCTCATTAGTCTAATGAATACATTGAATGGTTGTTTGTTATAGACAATTAACCTCCATTAATTGGAGTGGTGTGCTCACAGAAGAAGGATTGTTTATTTGACAGAATGATTTTTTTGTGAGGAGAAGAAGACATTTCAGATAACTTGCCAAAATAACTTCATCTCTGACCGACGGCACTATGTTACCGTAGGCAAAGCAGATGAAAGCTGTCTGGAGAGTTGCAGAAGGATATCGTGACACTGAATGACCACGTTGTAAAACAGCAGGTGAAATTCAGTGCTGATGGGTAGAAAGCAGCATAAACGGAGACTTTCTCCAAGCTTTACGTGCACAACGGGGTCTGACCTAACTATTACTGCTCAGGAAAGAGCTTGGGCTGTAACAAGCAGTTTTACGAAAATGGTGATGTTCAGCGGCAGGCAAGAGGTAAAAAGAGTCGAGTCTGCCTGGAATTGCTGGCAGAGGCGCAAAGAACAAAGCAGAGTTCAGTGTTACGCTCAGCTCTCTGTTGAATGGCAGCCATCGCTCCGCTCTCCCCGGCTCAGAAATCACCTTGGTTCCCCGGCTGCTTGGTGGGACCCAGGGGTGCCCAGGCTCCGGGCTGCGGTGGAGCACACGCCGGTGGCCAGGACCGATGTCATCGTGTGCGTGGGCTTTGCTCCACTGAGAGGATTGTGCACGGGTCCAGGTCCAGGTGGACCCACAGGCTGTGGTTTCACTGACCGACACCTTCCTTACCAATTGTACTTTGTGCTCACAGTCCCAGTTACTTGCATTTAAACAGGCGTGCCCGTGAAATGCAAATCAGACACAAATCAGCAGAGATATATCCTGCTGCGTGAGCCTGAGGATTGAGGATTGAGTAGTGGGGTGATTCCCAGAGCTGAGGATCGACTGCTGCTCCTTGCCGTGAGAGGCACCGACCTGGAAAGGGCTGAGGGGGGTTCAAAGCCCAGCTCCTGCCTACCCCAGCCCACCCCTGTCAGCGTGCAGGGTCAGCGCCACGGCCGGTTCGCCTGTCGGGGAGGTATTTTGCAGAGTTTGGGATTTTAATGTATGGAAATAAGGGGGAAGGAGGATGTTACAGTTCCGTCGAGAGCAGTGCCAGGGAGATGTCTAATCTTACAATCCACTTATGTCCTTGGGAAAAAAATGTTACCGTCTCTGTCTCCCTCTATTTAATTTAGTGGCCTTCGGGGACAATTGCCCAGTCATAGAAAGATGAGTTTCAGAGACTGGAGCCCTGATACCACAAGATTTCCTGCTTTTGCAAGCACTGAAGTCTGACATACATATGCAGCGGAATGGGGGAAGGTACTAATTAATACATTTTTGCTATTGATTTTGCTTTTTCCTCTTCTGCTGGATCATTTTACTATCAGCTTTATGATTTTATTGGTAGATCTGCGTAGTTTCTTTCTTCCCATGTTAATTTTTCCTTGTTTGTGGGACAGAATTGATGCTGCTGTTAGGCATCTCTGTTGTTTGTTATCATTACAAGTGTAAGGAAACTATTATTATCTTTTTAAAACTTGGATTATCATTTACTGTTGCAGTTAATTCTTATGCATTCTTAGGTATCAGTGTTGCTGCCTATTGTGAAGCCAATAAAATGCTAATTAAAAATGGGTCAATTTTAAAGTGCTGCGATCAATATGCAATACTTCTTACATGTTAACCTTTACCGTATGGATTTAGTATCACATCTGATTTACACCTAATAAAACGCAAGTCTGCTCTAGAGTCATTCTCTCTCATTTTTTTTTAGGATGGAGCATTTTCCACTTCCGATGTTACTGTACGTCACACTTTGCTCAAGGAGCCGTCCTATGGCCTCACCCACCTCCCCTTACTCAATTAATCTGACTTCAGCAAAAAACTTCCCGACTTCAGTTATCTGCCAGCCACAGGCAAAGCTGGATCCCTTGTTCCAAACTCTGCTTGCAGTCCCAATGGTTTAAACCTGGGGAAAAATCCCCTACCTAAACAGAAGTGCTCTGGGCTTACTGGAATAACCAGTGTGAACATTTGCCGCACCATATCTAGCCTTCTCCATCACGTTTTAACCAAACTCTTACACATTTCTGGCTGTGATCGTCAGATTTCGTTTGCAACTTTGACAGCTAGAAGTGGGCATCCTGCTTTCCTGATTTATAAGCCGGTTCAACCCTACTAATTTCAGTGGGGTCATGCAAGAGGTGGCTGCAGGGCAGGCCTGGCCAGCTGGCCTCACTGCTAACCTGCCCACCTCGGTACTGCAGAAAAGTTTCCCTGGAGCTTACTACATAAGGAGCATATCCCATGGCTGCTTCCTTGGAGACAGTGGTGCGGCTAAATGATGGAGTATGTCTACAATCAGTACAACCTGTTTCAGACCCTGGATCTTTTTTAACAGATCTTCTGTGTTTTTCCCCTTCAGTGTTTAGATTTGTCTCTTTAGGTTATAATACTTGAAATGTTGACTGCTTTAAAAAGATATGTATTGATTTTCTTCTGTTTGATTAATAAACATTTAACCCCAAGCCATCTGTGCTCTGGTAGCAGTGGAAGGGTACTTTAAAATGGTGACAACAGGTACATCGCAAGATATATTCCTCCCTGATGTGCCAGATCCCTATTGCCCACGTGGAAGATACTCCTGGGCCCTAGCAAAGCACGTACCACATGTCCAGCACACCAGTATTTTTTGAGAACAGCTTTTCCCACCTACAAATCCCTGCCTATAAATGTAGTACTCACAAAGAAGCAGGTCCCTGTTTTCTCCAGACATTGATCTCAAATATTGTGCGTATGCCACATGTAGGCAGAAAATCTAGGAGCACACGAGAAGGTTGGTTTGCAGCCTGCTGTTACCATGTTTTTGTGTCAAGCCACAGTACTTGGGGGCACAGCACGTGGGTGTGGGGGACTGCAGCAAGATGAGGGCCTTGCTGGGGTACCCCTGCAGAACTGGAGCAGGCCAAAGGCATCACATTTAGCATGCGTGTACTCTAAGGGGTCAGACCCCAGCAGCTCCGACCTCTCGTCTGTACTCAAATTTCCCTGTCTAGAGAAATAATCCACTCCATAGCAAAGACTAGTTGAAAAGTATAACACGTATGTGCTGTGAGCAACTGGGATTTCAGGACTGTGGTTGAAAATGGGGAGTGCTCTACCTGGAGAGCACAGATGTCTCAGTGACTCGTGTCTGGGCACCTCGTGCATCCTTCCAGGATGCTCCTGTCCGAGGTCAGGCAGCACCCAGCAAAGCAGCTGGAACAAGATTTGTCTCACACACACCACAGCTGTGGTCTGCTTGAGACAGGAATCTCCTGGGATTTTACCTACTGTTTTGAGGGGAATTAAATGCAGCTTCAGGAGCTCCACACTTTTTGTGGGCTTTGGGTTACCTTTTTTCCATTCATTCACCTTCTTCACTTGTTTTCAGAATGGTACTGTCTATGACTTTCTCCTCCGTAGGCCTTACACCCCTCTACAGAGGCAAACAACAAGAGCTAGCTTAATTCCTAGCATACTCATCTATTCTCTTTTCTTTCAGCTTCCTCTGAGCTCTGTATCACCCCTGATCACTCACCCTGTTAGGAGTCAAAAAAATTGTGAAGACTCAGAAAGTACTAAGGCCAATTATTTTAGTTGTGCTACTGACTAATAGACTGAAAAGCAAGATGCCTGGAGTGCATCAAAGGCCCAGTGAAGGTCTATAGAGATGCCTGTGTTATTTTAGGAAGAAATATGTGCAGCCTAAGTAATGTATAACTACCGCGTTTAAAGATCTATGGCGTGAAGAGAACACAGGGTGCTTCTAGTGACAGGAGCTTGAGAGCATCCTTGGCAGAGGAATAAAGTGACTAACTACAAAGCGTATGATATTTCCGTGATGGAAGATGATAATCACTTGGAGAAGAACTGTAAGGATAAGGGACAGGATAAATGTAGAAGGAGAGGAGCCGTAGGATTGAGGTACTGGACAGCGAGGTACCTCCATGAGCTGTGCAAGAGCCCTCGGCAGGGAAAACTGGGGGAAGATCTTGTGTGGAGCTGGCAGCTGGGCAAGGCGAAGTGCAAGTTGTCCCTGCAAAAGAGGGGTTAGAAACAGGCTTGGAGCTACCCACCGCCGTGAGAAGCTGCCGCAGGGATGGCAGCCATCTCGGTGGTGCCCTGGGCGGAGAGGGGCAGAGGGGGCTGTGGGGGAGGCCGCTTAGGGAAGATGGCCGCCACTTCAGACATGGCTCTGCTGGGTGGCCGCAGGCCGTGGCAGCAGCTCTCCAAGACATGTGGTGCCGGCACCTGCTGAGCCTGCACAGCTGTGTTTAAGGAGTTTTAAATTCCTCCCTGCAAAAGCAATATGGGGAAGGGCTTCTGCAATTTTGAATCGGTCCTTGCTTGACAACCAGGAGTGGTTCAAGGCGTTCTCTGGGATCGATAAGTCCTCTCACAGACCTGTCTCAAGCATGTGGGATATTGCCGTGACCTTGGGGTCTCTGGTGTCAAGTGTGAGCCCACAGTGTGAGAGCAAAAATAGGTTTGAGGTGGCTCCTTGTGCCTCTTGTTCCCCCAAAACTGCTCAGACAGGCAGTGAGGACCAAGCCGCACTCTGAGACCAGGGATGGTGGTGTTACCTGAGGCAGAGTCACATTATTTAAGCAGGCATTAGCGAAGCCCAAGATCCTGATTGTACGATCTCAGTGACGAATTAATTCTTTATGGCCAGAGGTGGACATGAGAAAAGCACACAGGAGGCCAGGCAAGCCCCGCACAGCCTTTGTGGTGAGAGGCAGGAGCTGTTTCAAAGCGATAAACAGCTGAACGCTGTGCTGGCACTAATGCAGCCGCTGAGAGAATTTCTCCTATGTTAATCTATGAATTTCATAGCCCAACACTCCATTACTTATTTATAGATTTATAGCTCTTCCCTGTGCCTCTCCCCCAAGCATCTGGCTGCTGTGTGTGAAACACACAGTTGCAATTACAAAATGTCTTCTGGAAAACTCTCTCCGCCTCTGTCGTCCGCTGCTGCGCGTCGGGGTAGCAGGCAATTACAGACTCGTACATGGTATTTGTTGGCTTGGCACCCGTGGGCTCAGGAGCACCCGCTGAGCACCCAGGGCCAGACCAGTGCCATCCAGGGCCCACCCCACACTCTGGCTGAGCTGGTTCCAGCACTGGGACCAGTTGCCAGGGCACAAGATGGGACCGATGGGCAGGGACCCTTTCCTCTGGCAGCAGTAACAGAGGTCTCTTGCACCTCAGAGGGACGTAGGTGGCTTTGGTCCTCCCTCCTGTTCAAGTCAGAAATAGAAATAGATCAGTTAATGTACTTTGGGTCTGCCGCATCATGTTCTCCTGTGTGCAGTTTTTTTGTTATGTGTTGGAGCAATAATCCTACACGTGGCAATTTACTTCTCCCAGGGACTGTGTTTCGGGCTGGCTCTGGGCTGGGGTGGTATCGCTGCGTGTGTTGTGCCTTTTAAATGATTTTGTGTGTGTATTTTTATAGTTTTTAATTTTTGCTGCGAGTTACATCCAAGCTGCATGTTTAATTGATTGCAGGAGCTGGGATCCTCTTTGGAGCCCTGCGGGGGGAAAGGCAGCTCCGGGACCGTGGCCCGTGTGTGGAGGATACCTGGCTACTGGCATCTCCAGATGTAGTCCTAGGACTTCACAGAAATAGGGAAGCAAAGCATTGCTACTGCTGTAAGAGATTCAATGAGAGAAGTGATCTTTTGAAGATCAATGTGTTACATATGCAGTGCGAGTTTAGGAGGGTAACTGGTACCTCTAATAACAGCCAGAAGCAAACAGATAGCCATGGGAGAGTACAGCGCATGCTTGTGTACACACATTATATTTTCTGCCAAACAACATTTCTGTATATGTTTCAAAGATAGCCCCAAGAAAAGTGTTTTTCAGCAGTCAAGACGTGAAGCTAAAAATGCAAAGGATAAAAACTGCAGAGTCACTGGCAGTCGTCAACATTCACTACCTGTGCAAATTACATTGTGCTTTCTAATGTGTCTCTGTTATTTCCACACCCTGTGCTGCGCTGAAGTGCAGAGGTCTTGGTTATGGCAGTTACTTTCATTGCAGCGTTGATGGAGGGTTCAAGGGCCTGACATCCAGCTGATGCCTGGTTCCTCAGTGCCGGTGCAGAGGCTTTAGGAGCAGCTGCCTCATATTATTATATTTTACCTTGGAAGTGCTTCAGCTGGGATGTATTATCCTGCAAAGCTCTTTGTCATTTTAGCACTTCTGCCTCATCCGCTTTGTGTTCTCATTGAATATATTTGTGGTGTCTAGGAGTTACTGCTGGCATCTTTGTGTTTTTCTGAAGCTGAAGGATACTGTTTAGGTCTGTAGAGATATACTTTTTTTCTTCAACATACTTTTAATGATTAGTTTTAAAAGATATCACACTTGTCTTAAAGATTGTTGCAGAACTGTTCTGATGCTGTTGACAGAATTGCTACATAATATTCTTCTATGCATGTGTCAGTACTTCATAATATTTTTTAAAAATGCTGTTTGATTTAAGTGAATTTGATTTTCTGTTGCCCATTAACTTCCCAAATATTTTTATATAATTGTTTCACTTACAGAATAATTAAAAGATTACTAAAAAAATAAAAATCCTGTTTCTAGTCCAGGCAGGTTTGTAAGCATTACTAGGAAGTTCAATGGCAAGAGCTGAGTCAAATCTAAACCCCTTGATTAGCAGCTTTAGTCCTACTCTAAAATGAACTACACAGATAGATAGCTCTCTGCACCTGTCAAAACCTCTATCATAGTCATAATTTTATTTATTGTACCACATTATTCAAGTCCTTTAAATTCAAGTCTTCTGCACAGGAGAACTGTGTCTCATCATGCCATGGACTGAGTAGGTGAGAGAAGCCCATTTTCCTCTAAGGAGGTGTT
>NW_009596154.1:4149-15392 GCF_000690535.1 Cariama cristata | reverse complement strand
ATAATCAGTGGAGGAAGAGAATAATTTCCTAAGTTTCGATGCTTTTGTTACATGACTGTCATCTTTCAAATTCGAGAGTTCCATCTAGAGGAATCCTATTTCATGAGCTTGGTTTTGCTGGCCTTTAAATGTATGTCATGTTCGCTGCTGAAAATAGATTAATTCATTATTTTTTCTTGCTTTTCTTTGTTGAATACCTATGAATTCCATTGGTTTTTCCTGGCAGTTTTTGAAACATCACTTTAACATCAGTATTCCCTGCTTACACTTCAGATATCATTTCCATGTTTCTGTTTATCGAGCCTGCTGAAGAGACAGAGAAATTCTGTTCGTGTCTGACTGTCGCTTATGAATTTGTAGCTCAGAAAGTTACAAGACTCAGATTTTCCCATCAACAAAAATAAAATATATCCTTAAGCAAAAAAAAAAAATTAGAGTAGCTGAGCAGACTATGGCAACAGTGAAACCATGGAAAATATTGAATGCAGACATATCCACTGAAAACTAATATTTCTGCAAATAGATGTAAATCTTTGCTCAGTTTGTTTTAGGAGTCATTGTTTCCAAGTCTTTTTTTTCTTAACCTGTAGAGAAATCTGGAAAAAAAAATCCAGCTGAAATGCCAACACAAGCAATTTGCTTTTATCTTCTGGGGTTAGGAGTTAAATTCCTGTTGTGTGTTTTTTGGTTTTGTTTTTTTTTTTTTTTTAATCTAATGAACCTTTTAGGCCCTTCTGTGGCTCAGATACTCCAGTTTATCTTTTCTAATATTCTTTGTTTGTCAGACAGTGATAAAATACCTTGGTAACATTTAATAATGAAGTCTCGTATCTAAAACTATGCTAGGATGATCTTTGTATTCAGATGTGTGGAATTTGCCTAAGACAGAAGCCAGCTTTCTAGGTGTCAGAGAGAAAAGTTTTAGCTCTCAGAGCCATGTTAGCAAAAGGGTGGCATTGTGCAGCCGATGGAAATGAGCTGAAGAAATCCCACTGTTTATGCTGCGAAACTTGAATTTTGCTGTTGTCACTTAACTTGATTAAAACAAAGAAAACCAAACCAAACCACTTTTAAGCTTTCCTGTGGCTCTACTTTCCCAAGGAAGATTAACCATAACTTCAAAATTCATACCCACGCTGAGGGTAACAGCATTCCTATTGTATGGTCTTCACTGATGTGGCTGTATTAGCAAAGCCTTCAGGCTTAAGTTCCGATCGCTTTTTAAAGAAAACCCTTTGATGTGTCCTTAAAAAAACCAAACCGATAGCAGTGGTGTAGTGTATGTGGGTGCTATACTAGAGAACTAAGGGCAGGGCAGCAAGATTGAGACTGTAAAAGCAAGTTACCCAGGCTATGCTTGTATGGCTCAGCAAAAGAAAACCAAGTGGGCACTGCAGCTGAGTTACGTGGAAGAGCCTGAATTGACAGTGCTTAGAGCTAGCCCCTTAGTAGCAGATCTGTGTTGGAACTATGCGATTGAAACAGTCCAAAACAGAGCTTGCGAGGCAATGACCTGGGACTTGACTAGTATGAATGATCAGAAGGCTAGTGATCACACTGGATCCTTGGTTATCTTTCACTTGGACGTAAAGATTTCCCTTGAATTACACGGTTCACATAAAAACCATAGGTACCTTTGAACATGAATTCAGCTGAGCACAGCAGGTAAGGTACATTTCTACACTTAGTTATATATTTTTCTTTCAAGTTTAAGGTTACATGAATTAAATTTTACCTAATTTTACCCAATTAATTAGAAGCTAGATCATGTTTCTGATTTTCAACCTAAGACTTATTTCAATTTTGATTATGTTTTTCAAAAACTAAAACTTCTTTGCAGTATTGTCTTTAGTTTCTTTTTCTGCCAACATTTTCTGAAATTTTTAGATGTCATTATGAAGACAAATTAAGGTCAATTTCAGAACCTCAGGCTTAAATTTGTTTGTATTTTTAATGAAGCCACATTGTGGTGTGCAGTCACAGGTTACTTTATCTAATCTGACACCTGCCACCCTGTTTCTGTCAATGTTGACTTTAGAGTTTATTGTAGTTGTCCAACTTTCTCCCTCTTCATTTTGTAAATAGCTTTGCAATGAGGTAATTTTAGGAAGTGGCTTAGAGCGGACAAAGTCTTCCTCGGCCTTTGCTGATTTACAACTCCTTTCAACTTGCCAGTGTAAGCTGGAGCCCTTCTACAGTGAATTTCATCCTGCAGACCGTGGGATTGTTTTTCTCAGTTACCTTTCAAAAAGAACAATTTCATAGCTGCCTCTGGGTCTGCAGGTCACAGGCCGAAAAACACATCTCTGCGACCAGTGAGGAGAGCCGGTGACTACAATGAGTTTTGAATGGTGGATGATACATCTTGGGTGGTGAGGTTTCTGAAGTAGACATCTCAGTCAGGTATCTCAAGGTAGATGGAATGGGTACAAGATAAAATACAGAGGTAGAAATTTGAAGGAAATGTTCATAATCTTTTGAGCCAACACTCATAGAAATAGTTATCTCCTTAATATTCCACTTGAAACAGGAGAAACAAACTCTGAAAAAAGCCATCATAAAGAAAATATCAGCATTGGCAATCATTAATTTCAAAGACTAGGACCTTCTGGTCTATGCCAGAACCACGATCTTATGCTATGGCTTGTAGTTAAATGCTACTCTCTACAATCTGCACTAAAACCCAGGCACTATGTACTTCTTTGCTCTTCATTGTGTTATTGAGGTGGTGAAATTATGGTTCAGTGCCAGCAGAAGGCCAAATTAATGGATATGTCCAAATGTATTCAGAAATAAGTTGCTCGGTGAAGGTCGTCTATTTATTTGCACATATATTTGGTTTACTCACTAAGGGTAATTTCACCTCACAAGTAATATTTGCACAGTGTAATTTCAGAAAAGCCTGTGATCCATAAAGAAATTCCCAAACAAGATAACTGTAAAGCAGATTTAATTGCAAGAATTTATTGTTCTTCAAAACAATGAAGTTGTTTATTAAAGGTGAAACAAGTACTAAAAATCCAGGAAGGAGGCAGTACAAAGTCTACAACATCCTTAGTTGTACCCTCGTGTCCGTACATGCTCACCATCCATCAGCTGAAGTTCCTAACTAGCTGTCGCATAAAATGTCACTCCAGAATCTGTGCATTTGCTTTTTGCGTGATGGTATTTGCGCAGAAACTTACTGTCCATTGAATATTAAGTTGTGGTCTAAACTGATAACTCCAACCCAGAGAAGCATTTAAATATCCTTTAACAATTAAATTAAGCATAATTTAAGTGCTCCCTTAGCTGGGACCCAGGAACTGTTCTTTGAATCTCCCATGCCCGTGACTCATTATATAGAAACCCCATTTTTTTAAGGCAGTAAACAGCTGATTGGTGCAAAGTGCAAACTGCCCTTGTCTGAACTGTGGAGAAACCTCAGGAAGATGGACGGATGCTTCCATAAATAAAGAGTGAAAAATGTGTTGGTTTTTTTTTTGTTTTTTTTTTTTTTTCTCAGCGGAAAGTGTATAATTTAATCAAGGTGCAAATATTGCATAGGAATGTGCTGTTTTCAACACTGTTTGTTTTTTTTTTTTTTAGAAAATAAAATCAACAGTTCAAATATATTCACTGCTGAGTATTGGAGGCTTAATACTTAAAGGGAAAGTTTTTTTACATGAACACTCATACAGGATCAGGCTATAGCTGGCATTTGAAGGAGAATGAATGCATTGGTAGAGGCTACCCAATATAATTTATAACAAATTCCCTTCCTGAGAAAGCAGCAGAATTTAAATGAATGCTTGAGTGGATTCATTGCCAACATCTGCCAAGAATATTCACAAAAGGAGACAGGCTAGAGGTGGATTTCAGGATGATCTTTGGAGGCTGAGCACTTCACTTTCCATTGGATAGATAACAAGGGGAGAGATAGGGGACTTATATATAACTTCAACTAATGTAGTCCCCAAACATATATAATGTATCTCCAGCCATCAAAGTATGAGAGAATTAGAAATAGGACAGGTGATGTACCCTTTCCCTAAACTTCTCGTGGGGTTATATTGAGTGTGGAGGTCACTTTAGTAACAAATCCTCCCCAGAGCTCTTGGCAAAAAAGTATTCCATGTCTTAACAGTTAGCATGGCCAGTGAGAAAACTTCTATTTTAGACTACAAATGGGCGAAAATTTCAGTATGAAAGGTTACAAATTGCTCATTTGTGTTCTGAAAAAGCAGCTCCTCCTAAAACCTGCGACTTCCAAATATTTTCCTCTGATTGGGAAATAACCATGGAGCAGCGCAGAGAAAAATGCGCTGAAGTATTCTAATGAAATGAACTTTAAAGCAAAAATTATTCTGGAACCTTAAATAATGGGTCACTACTGATGCTGTATTATTATTTACTTACAGATCAGATGACTGTTTATTTTTGCCTTAGCATAGTGTGGCTCTCCTTAGCGACAAAAGCAAAATATTGATGAGTCAGGTAGCTAAAGCAAGATGCAGAATGCAGGATGCCTCAAATAATGCCAAATATTTTATGTAAGATCTACCTAATTAAAAATTAGTTCCCTACTTAGTAGCAGAGAACAGATGTCTCCAGAATTAAAGTAACTTCTTTCATCGGTTTTATCTACATAGGCTGGATCTGAATCCTGACCATGTAAATTTATTTTCTGAAGTAGTAGGTATAGTTATACATGTTGTATAATTATACATCATATATAATTGGGTGAATTTCCCTTCTTTTAATCAAACTAATTTTGAACTCCTAGTTCTTTTCTTTTGACGCCTCAAAATGAAAAATATTATAACGATAGTAATAGCAATAACAGTAAGGAGCTTCATCTTAGAGGTCCATACAGACTTTGAAACATGGACAGGGGACAACTGTTTTCACTTTTTCTGCATTTGGCTTTGTTTCAACTTCAGAAATTAGCTGGTAGGATTACAGATGAATATATACCAGCCAGAAAGTTGCGTACCACCAACTAAAACTCACCTGAAGTAACCCTGATGTTGTACAGGAGTGTCTTTCAGACAAAAGACTGCCAGAGCGGGAGGATGATGTAGAATAGCTGGGAACTCTGTGAAACTACCAAGTGAAGACCTTCACCTCCAGATCTGAAACCAGTGACCGATGCCTGTGCTCGCCTGACCTCTGCAAGCAGAGGGAGTTGGAATCCTGCATTTATTCTGACATGTTCAATCGCTTAGCTGGCCGCAATGATCTTTTTTTTCTTTTGCCCCCTTGACACATTGCTGACACTTTAGTGCTATTGGAAGAGGTTTTGTGCTCAAAGGTTCAATGAAAATGCCTTCACAGGCCTGAGAAGCTCTTTAGTGTTTATTCTCTCTGTTTTGACGTTATGTACTTCACCACTTCTGTTTTGCCAGCTGCTTTGGAGAGATGTGTTTCTGTAATGGTTTATCCTCTAAGTTAAATGGTGGTATGTGTTGATTTGCATTGATACACATCAGGTCATTAAAATCCAAATGGCAGCGGGTGAACCACTCACTGGCACAACAGGTACTGTGTTTTGACATCATTAATCACTCATTAACAATTTTCAAAGGCGGGCTTTTCAAAGTAGAAATTAAAAAAATTAGCCAGAGTAGAGGATCTCAGAAAATGTTGTTACAGGTCTTTAGCTTCTTGTCATTGTGTTTGGGCAAGCATCTCACCTTCTCCTAGCACCAAGCAGGTCACTCACTGCAGCTGAAATAGCAGAAGCTGATCCCTCTCCTGTTCTTTGAAAATTTGCATGCTCAGTGCAAATATTAAAAGGGTAACATGCAGCTTTATTCCTCTCCCAAAATATGTGGGGAAAACATTGTTTTTTTTCTGGTAGTCTTTTCTACTTTCCTTGTCATCTTCTCTGAGGCATTTAAAAAAGCAATCCCAAGGATATTCAAAGCTGACAACAGTGAGAAGGAGTGGAACGCCGCTAAGGCTTTAGGTGTTCCACACCAGGTCCTTGTGGCATTAACTAATGAATCCCCGTAGCACTTCCAGAACTGCAGCTTGTGCCAAACATTTTGTTGTCTGGACCCCATCGTATATCATAAAAATCAACACACAGATATTTATGTGTAGGGCTAGCCAGCTGGTGACTCGGCACCAGGTTGATAACGTAGGAACCAGGGACCGGACTTCAGGTCTGTGTGAGAGTTTTATGGCTTTTCTATGTTCCCTATTGCCTGAAGTGCTTCTGTGTATGGATACACGTGCCAGAGCAAAACATGGACATGCACAAACCCCTCATAGGTTTCTGTCATTTGTAAAAAGCCCAGGCCTGGCAGGCTGAGCAGGGTGGTGGAGTGCTATAGACAAGCAAAGAATGAGGACTATAGGGCTCATACCCTGGGCTATGTCAGCAGCACCCAGCTAGCAAGTCTAGATGCAGCTAATTACTGTAGGGCAAGTCCTTTTCTCTGTGTTTTTCTTCCCCTTTTTAATTACTCTGTGTTTTTTTTTTTACTATAATCTCTGGAGGACAGGGAGAACAAATGTTACTTAACAGCGTGGACAAGAGTTTAGCATGACTTTAGTCATTGCAAAGCCAGGAGTGACTTGGTAGAACTTCCCAAGAAGCAATCGCTACGACCTTGAAGCAAGGCAGCACTGTTCTGTATCTTCTATAAATCCTACTCTGCCACACATCTTAGATACTTTCAATATAGCTTAGAGATGCTCAAATAGTGTATTAGCACTGTGCTTTCCTTGTATACATCAATATGTAAGGCGACTAAGCAAGTTCCTGAGTTACCATGGAGCCGAACCGCACAGATCTTGGGAGACAGTGAAAACTAATAAAACAGAATGAGAGAATAACTCCCTGGGAGCTGGATTTCCAAAGTGCAAATAGCTGAATGCCGCATCAAATATACTTTTGCCTCTTTCTTAAAAGATAGCAGATGTGAATGAACTTTGCTGGTCTGATTTCCTTGTTGGGCACATCCGTGATGTACAGCTGGGGTATTTTTTTCAGACAAAATACAGCCTAGCATTTCCCCTGAGGTGAGTTTCTTAAACCTCTGTGTCTCTGAACTCTGTTAGAACCTCTCAACTTGAAGACAGGCAACTTCTTCCTCCTTTCATCCCAGCAAGCATTGCCCCCAGTGCTGAGCATCAGGGGACCTGCTCTTGCAAAACAAAGTTTGAGAACCCACCCTGCTCTTGGGCAGCTGCGGTGCAAGAGAAAGGGAAGAGTGTTCCCTCCTGAGCAACTCAGGAAATGCAAGCAGCCCTAAGAAAGGGTGGGATTCATTTTGCTAAATACGAATACTTTCATGTGAGCAAGAGGTCCAAGTCACTGGAGAGAAACGTCTGCTTTTAAGCTTCTATTTTTGACCGAGCTGAACAACAGCATAGAGCCCCCCATCACTGTATTGATTAGATTTCCATCGATTATCAGACCTTCAGATACCTGGTCTGCTGGAAGCGTCAATGCTGTGGGGAAACCTCATGCAGGGTGCTCTTCCCCAGCAGCCTCTGGACAGCCTGTCTGGTTGCGCTGAGCATTTTGTCCTGGATGTTCACGTGGCCAGGGACTTGGTCCTTGATTGACAGTATCCCTTATTCCTGTTATCACCTCTTCTCATAAAACCAGTTAATTTTGCTCCTCCAAATTTGAATCTGGGGAGGGAAGATAAAACTCAAAGGATGCGAGTGGGGACTGGAAGATCTCTGGAGACAAGAATGTTTCATACTCTCTTCACAGAAGTAAAATGTAGAAAAGCTTTTATTTTTCTGTTTATTGTGGGCATTTTATAAATGACTGGGTGGATTAATTTGTTTTCCAATCCAAGAAACTTTGTTAGCCAATGTAACATAGATTCGTGTGTGTATTGGGAGAAATCAGCTATACTCCCATGGATTTTCTCAAAATATCTCAAAAATCCTACAAGTAAATTCCACAGAAATGTGTCCAGTTTTTAGCCAGGCTAGAAATTACTTAATAATCTCAAGTAGACATTAGGAATGCTTGTCCCTGTGGGTCAGGTCTTGCAGGAGAAGTAACCAGCTAATCAGCTATTAACCACTTTTTTCCTACAAAACCCAGAAAAATCTGGAATACTGAAATCTTCAAATATACTTCAAAATACTGTGAATGGTTCACATCAAGCTTCTGGTTAAAATACTGTCTGTGTCGGACTCTTTGGTCATATGCAAGGGGGGGCACCAGAAACAGCCAATACTCTACAAGAAAGGTGTTGGGTTATTTAACCAGTGCCTGTTTCCTTTGGGCAAAGGGGTTGTTGCCTGAAGAGGGGAATAGGATGCTGCTGCTGTTCAGCTGTGACTTTCTCCTTTCCCTTCAGGAGCTTTTCTGCTGGGGGACTGAAGGTGGGGATGGGGGAGCTGCTTCTTGTGGCTACTTTTCCTCAACTTCTCCAGGAGCAGTAACTGCTACTTGCATTGCAGGAGGTAGGATTGGGGCATTCCCGTGTCAGAAAATGCAGCTATTGAGCATTTAGGCAGTGACTCTCCCACTTCCATGACTGATGAGCCACTTCACCAGAACGCATGCCACAGGAGGCAGTGACTGGCCAAGGAGTCCATGAAAGCAAGGAAATGAAGTAGGACTTACCTGCATGTGATTCGGGACTCTGGAAAATCTTCTGAAGCCTGCTAGGGACCGAGTTCTCTTGTTGTTCAAACAGCAAGGGATGGCAACAGTGTGCCAGGCCACCAGGATGCATGGTTATGCCATGCATGCGAGTTTGTGGGCTGTTACTTCTCCACTGTAAGAAAACTCTGCAAATGAAGTGGTATTACCTTGGTATGTTTTGTTGCCCTGGCAATCACAGACAATGTTTGAAAACGGAACAGAAAATAATTTTTTTTTTTTTCTTGTAATAGAGACAAAATGAAGCTATTTGAAAAAAAAACCCAAACAAACAAGATAAACATCTGCACCCCATGAATTTTTTTGTCTGGGATCTGCACAAGAAGCTTGCTCCCAGGAAGGTGGATGTCTCAGAGCACCTGGCCTTTTTGAAAGAAAAGGGAAAAATACCTAAGTAAAGGCTACGGCACTTTGTAACTTCTTGTTACTGGCTCGTCTTAAAAACCCATGAAGGCTGTCTGGCTATCTTGGGAAGCATCTAACCCCTCATTACACTATAAAGTAATCCTTCAAGACTCACTTAAACCAGTGACCTGGAGGGTTATGTTCATTGCAGTGGGGAAGTTCTGCTTGTGGCAGATCAGTCTTCTGATACCCGGCAGGACCTTGCGATGAAGAGGAGGAGGGAGGAACACAGTGCTATTTTTGAACTTCATAAAGCTTCCCCATAATCCATCATGAAAATCAGTGGATCATGAGGGATATCAGTTAATTTAGCTAGACTTCAGCTGAGTTTGTTTTTCCTAGAGAAGAATTTTCACTACGTCCATTAGGGATTTTTTAATTATTTTCAGCAAAGGAGATCACAGAGGTTCCTATCCCCTTCTTGAGTGCTGGTACTGTGTAAACAAACAGCAAAATTCACTTTGCCTGAAACAATTTGCAAACTATAAACAAGTACAAAAAACAGCAAACAGATTCAGTAAACAGGCTGGGGAAGCATAAAATAACAGCCAGACAGTTATGACCAGCATGAGATTATTGTGATCAACAATCTAAATTATTATTGTACATCCCTAAGCAGCCTATTCTGGCAGCCCCATAATGTATGTAACACACTGTACCTGCTGCTGCTCCATATCTTTATAATTGGTTGCCGGTAATTTCTGTCTTCATCACAGTATTTGATGTTCGGTGCATTCTTGATTGTTCCTTCCACTGAATGTAGTCAACAGATAAATTTACATTTACAGCACTTGCAGTTGCCTGGGTTCTGCAGAATTTTAAAGTTCCAATAGTTGGAAAATGGTGTAGATTTAAGTTTAAAATAAGTAAGATACAATTAAAATAAGTTAATTGACCATCAAAAACCTAACTTCAAAGGAATTAAAGCCTTCTCCAAGGTATATTGTCACCTCATAGTCCATTTGCTATAATTTGAACATTTTTGTCATCGGAGAATCTTACCAAAGGCTTCATGAACACGGGAGATGATTAAAAATAAAACATCAAAACATGCGAAAAAATCCTGTTATCAAACTCTAGGAAGAGGGGATTGTTTTATAATCAAATATGAAGCCAACTCAAACAAGTATTTGGAAACACTGAAGCAGGATCCCGCTGTAGCTTTTGGAGGGGTGCACTATACGTATCGTAAAGACGTCTTTGTCCTGTTGCCTCTAGTCTGACCAGAAGCCATGTGTGGGGACCCTCATTGCACCTCTGTTCTCTCCCACCAGCATTTTCCTTTTGCAGTGCTGTGCTTCCAGATACCCTCACAAATCAGCAGCTAGTTCAATAGAGTAAAGAAGCAGCGAGCTTGAAACTACTGCGTTAAACCCCTCAGCTCAGCATCAATACGTGGAGGTGTCTGCTGGGAAGAGGGAGAACTTGGTCAACTCCATCTCCCAGAGCAGAGTACACCAGTTGTCTGCGGGGTTTAACAATGTTTCTCATGCCTTCTGGAAAAGGTTCAAGAAGCAGAATTTGCATTATGGGTTTTTGTAAATCCTTTTGCCACTAATGGTACTACTATTAAACAAATCTTTTGAGGTAGCATGTGAAGGCTGTGACTAATTTGCCTTTGCCCGTGGTTAAGCAATACAAACTGCTTCTGGACGCAGAATAATAGACTGAAATATTCCCATTTCCTGCAGATGAGTGAAAATAAACAGATCCGATCTCAGTTGAAAGAATGTAAGTAGAACAGGCCTTCATTTGTAGGGGAAAATAAACCCTGCTGATCCCTTAGATCTGGGAGTATAAACAGCATCCTTTTTCTCCCAAGGCAGTGTACAATGTGAGTGCATGGTTTGAAAATCTTCAAAATAAACTGCTAATCACCCTTTCTGGCCTAATTAGGTTATGTTCTGGCCCTTGGCTCTCAGCCTCACGCAAACTATTTTCTCCAAAGCGGTATTGATGGAAGCCCTGCTCTTCTCCCAAGAAAGACAGCCTGTCCAACTCTCTGTTAGTTAACATTTGCTCCGCAAGGAAATCCAGCTTGGGGATCTTCCTTGCAAGCTTGGCAGATCCAAGGCGAGAATATTCTCATCTCTTCCCAATGGGAACAAATGTAACCCTTTCTTCCTCCCTCTGCTCATCGCAACAGACTCAATGCCAGGATGAGCAAAATCAGGGTTTTTTTATTCTTTTTTTTTTTTTTTTTTTTTTTTTTTTT
>NW_009596154.1:0-4063 GCF_000690535.1 Cariama cristata | reverse complement strand
AGGTGATTTATCAGCAGTATGACTGTCAGTGTCCACTGCAAATGGTAACTAATCAAACCATAAAGATTGCATAGGGCCACTGTTATTACTGTAGCATTGCAGACAGTGGACTGAAGCACAGCTGTGTTGTAAGACTTGCGTAAGCCAACACTTGGCAAGGAAAGACCTGGGAGCGGAGAAATTGCTGGCTAAAGCTCGTGAGCCGGACTCTGCACTGCTGGGTCCTTAGTGGAGCTGCTGCACTGTGATTATTAGCAAACAAAATTAATACAGAGAGAATTCAGTGGCAAAGGCCAAGTGGCCTTTTGAGCTCTGCTTTATCAAGGCTTTCTGGCCTGTAGCATAGGGTCTGGAAGAAGAGAGATAGCTGACGAGATTCAGAGCACTTCCATATTTGCACTTTTTTAGATTTCTCTTAAAGTATGCTTAGATCTCTGAATATGTTCCCATTTTTTCATTGCTTTTTTTAAAATAACTGTTCTTCTGTATCAAAATCAAACTGTCCTAACTTTAATCCCTCTTTCAAAGTTTCTTTTCATCTTAAGAACAGCTAAAGGTGCTTCGAGGACTGTTTAAACTGTAATACCCAGAGGTGTGAATTTTCTCTCTTCTCCTTTCTGACCGAGGCTTGCAGTGGGGCTGGGACAGAGCTGCTGAGGACCCCAGCGGGGCCCGTCTTTCCCAAGAAGTTGTCCATAGGTGGGTACCAGCCTACTTATGGCCAGTTCTGGTTTTTCTTGGCCCCACTTCTACGTCTGTTGGCTGCAGGAAGCAGTTAGTGTATCCAGTGATGGGTCTAAAGGCACAGACCCTTTTTTTTAGTGCCCTTTCTCTAGATTGAGGAGTGTTTGGCCGTCCTATTGGCACAAACCCTGGAGCTGAGCCTCAACTCTTTCGAGCCTCTCAGATGTACGTCCTCTCACAGATTTTCTTGCCTGTGACTGCCTTTTAGTAACAACAAGCCAAGGAAGATAGGAAAAGCTGAGCAAAGACATTTCTGAGCCACAGGCATTTAATTCTCTAAGTCATCCTTAGAAGTAAATGTTTACGTACGATGCCTGGGTTGGTTGCACTTCTCTGTAAGTGCTGTATTTGTTAGCCTGGGGGCCAAAGTGAGACACTGCCACTGTCCCGGCTGCTGCCCCCCAGCACCCAAACCATCCCTGCTCCCTCCCAAAATACATCTCCCTGCTTTCGACAAGGAGTCACAGCTCTATCCACAGCTGGGGCCTGCTGCAGAAAATTGTATAGGTCTGGGGTGGTGGTGGGAAGGGAGACCCATGGTGAGGGCTCCTTGGGGGAGAGGGTGCGGGATGCTCGGCACAGGATGGGAGGTGTGAGGAGGCAAGGAGGCAACAGCACGAGGAGTGTTCACAGTTTAATAGACATATTTCACACTGTCACAGCATCTTCGCAAGAGCTCAGTTCCCGGTTTAGGTATCTGAACAAGTGACAGACTGCATGGAAGGGCTGTGACAGGGAGGCGTCTCCCCTCAAACCGCGCTCTCAAAAATCTTGATGACGGATGCAAATCACTTAGAGCCAAATTAAGAAAAGTATATTTAGGCACCTAGAGAAGTAAAGAGGCACTTAATAGGATTTTTCAGAAGTGCATAAGCAGATTAGGCATCCAGCTCCTATTGAAATCAATGCTGACGGAACATTTTAAAAAAAAAAATAATCTTGAGTTATCTCAGTGCTGTTACAGCCTGGGTACGTTTGCAGAGGGTGAGTGGGCTTAAAGCCACACTTTGTTCAAGATAAGCCTTACAAGTAACAGAGCTCCCTGGTTGTACCACGTCTCCAAAACCATAGGAGCAAGTTCTTAAGCTCCCACAAAAGCTGAATTACGCCGGCCTGTGAGAATAAAAGAGCAAGCCCTGGAGGGAGAGGTAATGAGCTCTGCCTGCCTGCCTCTGTGGGAGAGGGAGCAGGACTTCTGCAGAGACAGAAGCAGAAAGTAACACAAAACCGAGGAGACAGAACGATCACTGGATCTTCACTCAAGAAAAGGCCTTGCGGCAGCTTTTTTTGGTTACAGAGCTGGCTGAGAGGGGCTAGGCAAAGAAACCGCTGGTTGTTTGATTTTGACAGGGAAGCAGCACTTTTGCAGTCCTTGTAAATAAGCAGGTTTGACCCAAAGAAACATCTTTTTCTGTGGCCAGTTTCTCCCCTGGGTAGAAAGTACTTGTCAGGACCTGGATTTTGCCTCACTCTGTGATTTATACGTGGAGTATAATGCTGTGAAGTCAGTTCCCTGCTTCTCTGAAACAGAGGTCTCAGTCTGTCGAACTGAAATCAGTCCTTATTTGCTTTAGTGAGCAGTAGTGAGGATACATACATTAAGGACTGTGAGGCTCTGTGGTAACTGGGGCCAATTAGCTGCTACCTGAGGGCAGTAGCTCCCAGATGTGGGATATCAGACAACTACGAACCTACAGATTTGCTAACAGATCACTCATTATTCTCCTCCTGAGACTTTTAATTGGGGAATTAACACACTGTATTTATAGTGAGTGTCCTCAGAACATTTATCTTCCTCTATGGCACGTCAGTCCCTCGGGGAGCACTATTTGGGAAGCAACTGCTGCTTGAGGTGACAGAGAGGAGTTATCTGCTCTGAAATCCCTGTTGATGAGAGTGGCTGATGCAGGCAGTAGGCTAAAGATATGCATGTCAAAACTGCACTCCCAAACATATGAATAACATCGGATGAACGAAGCAATCTCGGGTACCTTATGGGCTGCTCACTCCAGCCTCGTACTGATGGTGTCTAAATTAAACTTGACTATAAACCTCTGCTACAAAGAAGACCAAAGGAAACAACATGCTGGAGAATTCAGAACAGTTATTAATGTGAAATATGCTAGAAGAGCCAGACAAGAGAGGGAGCTGATTTATGGGCCAACAGACAATGTTCTCCTAGGAAAATCCTAGCTTACTAACTAGACAAGAAACCAGGATGCAGGGAAGAAGACTTCTCTGTGTTACATCTTACCTGATCAACACTATTAAAAAGTAGTAGGGACACGTTTCTAAATGCTACTGGGAGAAAGGTGTTTCTCAGGGCTTCTGGCCCTTTTGCTTTGTAAGGCCTTTCCCATAAAAGTTAGGCTCTTCTGACCTGACTGTGGTGGTGTAATATCTGATGCACTGTAGTTCTTTGCCTACCCAGAAGGAAAGCAAAAAGGAACCTTGGTAGGGAATGCATGCTTATATTTGCTTATAATCTTTTCTCTTGGTTATAAGATTTGAATTATTAGTGTTATGCTAATAAAGTCCATTTGAGCTCATGGAACAGTCTCTCATTTAAAGAGAAGTGAATTTGGCAATTTGCCATCTGGCTAACAGGATATTAATCAAACAATACCTAGGGACCAACACCACTATATTGCTTTTAATCTTTTGACCAGTAAGAAAAACAGGAAGAAATCCATTTCCCTTCTTTCTTTACTCAATGGGATAACCAGCTGGTACGGACTAGCTGCAGCTCAGCTCAATTTGGGAGTAAATATTTGGGTTTTATCTGGGTAAATGAGAAAGCAGTACTACTCTCTTACAAACTGCTATGCAACCAGGTGCCATTCATGCTCACAGTGGGCTTCTGCAGGTCTTTGGCTCCTGGGGTCACATATTAATAGCAGAATGTCACCTTCCATTGGAAAATGTATAGCTTTGCTCAGGTATGCCTAGAAAGGAAAAGTTTGTTTGACTATGCCAGACAGTCATTTAAGGTGACGACTGCAGGCAGTGTTCAGGACCAGACCAGCCCGTACGCTGTAAGTGCAGCCCCAGGGAGAAGAGGAGGTGGCTTCCAAAGCAGTGGGGTGCTCACTGCACAGAGACCGCTCTGTGGTTGGGGGCTTGGTAGTGCAATGTGTGGGATCTGGTTTGCTTGTCCCCAGATATGAAGACACGAAGTAGAGCTTGGAATGTGTTATAGTTCTATGTCCTCGCAGGACTACCCTTTAAGGATGATGGGGTCGTCCTCCCTGAGCCTGCAGGAAGTCCTGCAGGGGCTGCATGGGGTGGGGAAAGTGCTGCCTGGGCACAGTTGCCCCCC
>NW_009596153.1:7004-8226 GCF_000690535.1 Cariama cristata | reverse complement strand
GATGGGTACCCCCTCCCAGAGCCCCAGCCCAGTGGATCAGACCCTGGCCCTTGGGGCATCCCCTCTCCGTTGGACTCTGCCTCGCAGAGCAGATCTCGGCCCCGCCGGGAGCTCCAAGCCTCCTGCTCTGGTCACAGCCAGCGATTTGCCTTCTCGGACCGGAGCTGCGACAGCAGTGCAGGCTCCCAGCAACGTGCCTGCATCTGATCAGTCTACAGCCAGTGACTTCCCTGATGTCCAGCACGGAGCTCCGGTTGCTGGAGCCACGGTGAGGAGCAGCAATGGGCAGAAGGAAGAGGTGAGAGCAAGCCCTGGCCTGCCTGACCTTGGTACGGGCAAGGACCATACTGCTGCTCCTCACCTGGTGCCCTTTCCAGGGATGCCCTCAGCTCTGCCAACAGAAAGGACATCTAGCTCAACCAAAATGCATCCTGGTGCTGCGTGGGTACCCTCTGCTGTGACACCCGAGATGCCCTGGGACACAAGGTCTGCTGGCACATTCCCACATGGCGAAGCTGCTCTGCTGGTGGATACTGTCCTGGTCAAGGTCCCAGGAAATGGGTCTGGACTTGTGGCCGCTGTCTCGGCATCACTTCCCAGTGCTGCGTTGGCTCATGGTGTCAGCCACCCACAAGTGCTCGCTCCCTGCCTTCCTACACTGGAGTCTGGGGGACCTGCTGTCACCTTGGGGGAACTAAATGATCCCTCTTCCCCCTGTGCACAGCAGACTCTGCTGACACCCACTGAAGCCCACCCTTCCCCTGCTCGGACCAGGGCCCCCAGCGCTGCAGGTCCCACCATGACTGGGGTGAACTCAAACTCGGCAGCCATCCCAGAGCCTGGAGCCACCAAAACCCCCTGCAAGGATGGAGCTGCTGTGGTGGCTTCCCCCTCTCCAAGAGCTGCAGGTGTGACACATGGCTCCTCCCTGGGATCACCTACCCGGAGGCCACCTCTGCATCCAGATCCCTTCCTCACACCAGCGACTGAGGACAGACCCACCACAGGGAAACACCAGGCCATGAAGGTGGCAGAGATGGGTGTGCTGCCTGGAGAGGTGGCTGTGGCAGAAGAAGCTGGGCACAGTGAGCCCAGGACAGCATTGGTAGGACCCACTGCTGCTCCAGCAGCACCTCCAGGGCCCACCCACGCCAGCTGGGGCTCTGTGTCTCCTCCCAGCTCCAAGAACCTTGCCCCAGAGCGTAGCTCTGAAGCTGTGCAC
>NW_009596153.1:6688-6986 GCF_000690535.1 Cariama cristata | reverse complement strand
TTTCCGTCCTACCTGCTGACTTCCACTGGAGCTGTGCGTGCAGCCAGCTCCCCATCCAGCTCTCGGACCCTGGCTGCGCTAGCAGGAGTGACCCCTGATGCTCAGTTCATGTCCAGTCACTCTGTCACCTCCCAGCATTGCTCCACAGCCAGAGAGCATCTCCCTACAGCTGCAGGAGAGGCCTTCACCCCAGCTGAGCTGATGACTATGGGTGAACCCAGCTCCCCAGGGGTGAAGCCCCCAGCATCCCACCCCCCTGGGCTCCCCTCTCCTGCACAGCCTGTGCCCACCCATGTGC
>NW_009596153.1:670-6625 GCF_000690535.1 Cariama cristata | reverse complement strand
TGGAGGAAGAAGTGAGGCTGATGGTGAGTGCAGGGGCTGGTCGGTGGAGATGTTGGTACCTCTGGGTGCAGGGCGTGTGGCTGAGAAACCGCTGCGGCAACTGCGGCAAGTCCTGCTGGGGTGAGGAGCCTGAGGGCTGCGTCAGCCCGGGCTCTGTCTATCGCCCACCTAGGCGTGATGGAGATAAGTAAATCCCTGGCACTGCTCCACTGGAGCTGCACTGGGATGCTTGGTTGGAGGTGGGACTGGACTCCCCTCACCTCTGGCAGCTAACAGGGCCATTGCACACCATGTTGATGTGAGGGTCCCGTTTCTAGGCTCCTGGGAGCCCTGGGTGTGCCAGCTCAGCCGTGGCCATCCCCAGAGGCCTGCCATACCCTGGGCAAACTGAGCTGACTTCCCTCTGCATTTATTGCACAGCTCCTGGTACATGCCCCCGTCACATGGAGATGTTTATAAAAGCTTCTCAATTAACAGAGGCTTCTTTCTTCCAGCTAAACCAAATGCTGTCCACCTATGAGACCTTCCTGCAGGCAAATGTCCTTGGGTTTATGTGAGTATGCAGCTCTGCCCTGGGGCAACTGATAGAGGGCTGGGTTTGGCTTGGAGGGAAGGGTTTGCCTCTTGGACAGGTCTTGTGAGGGGCTGTGCTCCCTCCGCAGTGTCAGCATCCCAAGGGATCCCTGCCTGAAAGTGTCTAGAGCTCCAGATAAAGCCACCTGAGACCTCTCTTTGGGTGGGGTGTTAATGTGAGGATGATGGGGCTCTAAAACTGCTCTCGAAGGGGAGGGTGGCTGCCCATCATCTCGTCTCCCTCCCAGGAATGGCTCTGTGGTCGTGCGAGGGGAAGCTCTGTTCCGGGGAGATGCGCCTGCTCCCACCAACTCCCACCTCATCCGCACGGTCGTCACAGAGGCAAGCAGGAGAAGAAGCATCTTCAGCTGGCAGCTGGAGCCGCGGTCTGTCCAGTCCAGTGGTAAGCTGTGGAGATCTTCCCACAGCAGAGCTGCTGCTGTCAAGTGTCCTCCTTACGCCTCTATCAAAACCAAAACCTGCCCAGTTTGGACTTCAGGCTTTGCCTTCACTTAACATCCCATTTCCTGACCCATGCAAAACCCTTTAGTGTTAAGGATGCTGGAGACCCCACCCGCAGCAGTTGGACCTGTGTGGTCCAGTGCTTCTGCTAAACTCTGACTTGCCTTCCTTGACCTGCTTCTCCTGTCCTGGGAGATGGTACGTCCCAAGTCCTTCCCACCACAGAAGGTATTCATCTTCACTCGGCTTCCCTGCTGGCTTCTGCTTTCAGTGTGTGGCAGAGGACGAGCTCAAGGCTGACTGATATTTCCCAAGGAAGGTGGAGGAACAGGTATGGGCATAACTGTCTTCTGAACTCTTTTAGGCTTCAGCCTGGAGAACCTGGACCCAGAGAAGCTGTCCATCTCTCTCGCTGTCTTCCAGCTTGGGGGGAGCAGGACAGACCCCGTGGAGAGGCTGATCAGCAAGGTATGGCAAGCCTTGGGGGCTCTTCCGAAGGATGATTCTGGGGAAATTTTTTTTTGCGCCGGGGGATAATGTGTGTTAAAGCAGGGAGAGGGTGTGAGCTGCTGTCTCCTCTTCATCTAGATGACTTGGTCTCTCGGTACCCTCTACCATGTGAGGAACTTCACTGTTGCCCAGCTCAGGTATGGGACACATCTATCCCTCTCCAAAGCTCCTCATTGAGTTGCCTTCACTACCTCCTGTGCCCTCTGCAGCTGATTAGGCCTGCGGCAGAGATGGAGAGGAGGAGTTGTGCTGGCCTGGGAAACCTGGGAGGGTGATGGGCAGATGGTGGCAAATGTTGTAACTGAGCAGCTTCCCTGGGCTTGGGTAGTTGTGAGCATGGTGAGCCTGTTCCCAGCTCTCCTGCCTTGCTTAGAGTCCTTCTCTCCCCTTAGAAACCTCGGTGGGGACCTAGAGATCACTGGAGACATCTACCTTGACACGATCGTCCATGCTGATGTTGCGGAGGTTCTGCAAGCCTTGACCGCTCTTGCAACCTGCTCCGTGGACCTGACCTCCCTCTCTGTGGAGGGTAAGGAAGTCCCTGTGTGTGATAGGGCTCGCTGCCAGCTCTGCTCACCTACCACTTGTGTCTTGCCTCTTCAGGAGCCAGGCTTCACCTGCAGGTCTACCCGGTCTCCTTCCTCATCACCAACAGAGACTTCAGCGAGGCCCTTCTGGATCCACTTGCTATAGAGCACCAGGAGATCACCAGAGACCTTGGTGATGCGGTAGGTATGGCTGGTGGGAGGGGGCCAGGGTCCTCCCAGCGTGCTGAGAAAAGGAGGCTGAGGACCACTAGAGGAAGAGGGACTACTTTGGGGTTGTCCAAACCAGATCCCCTACTCCAGTGCCATGGCTGATACCTGATGCCTGAAAGCAGGCACTGAGGCGTTAGTGGCAGGATATTTTCTCTCTGCTGATGAGGTTCAGGCCACCACAATGCAGTCAGGGACCTGGAGATGCTGCAGGACTGCAGCTGCCCCATGTCCATGCTGTAGTGCCTGTCCCAGCTCCATCATGGCTGTGGAAGTGGTGGTCTGGCTGGGTGAAACATCCCAAAGGCTGGTGGGGAGATGACCATAACCTCTCTTCCAGGTGACGAGAGCCCTGAGGGACCACAGGACCTTCCTGCAAGTGCTGATAAGAGGATTCCTGTGAGTTGGAAGCAGAGGGTTGGGAGGGGCGGGGAGGTTTCCCTGGAGACATCAGCCAACAGGCTGTGGCTGTTGGGTGTATCATCTTGGCCACAGAAGGGTTTGCAGTGCCAGCTGGGGTCAAGCATTTACCCACCATTTCAGGAGTGACTTGCTGGACCCTTAGTGATGTCCCTTCCATCTCGAAGAGCAGATGCAAACCCAATGCCTCCCTGAGTGCAGAGACATCCTCCTGGGGTCCCTCTGAGCAAAACCAGCTGGGAGTCTGGCTGTGCCCATGGCCAGAGCCCAGTGTGTGGCTGGGGGGGTTGTGGTGGGACTGACAGCTGCTGGACCTCTTCACAACCCTGTCCACAGGCCTGGCTCCTTGATCTGCCATGGGGACATGGTCTTCCAGCACCCTGCTCCGACCAGCCTGGAAGTTTTGGAGGCACTTGTGCTTTCAGTTGGGTCAAACAAGTCTTTGGCTGGTTCAGACTTCCAGGTGGACCCGTACTCTCTGACTGTGGGAGGTAAGCTTCCTTCGGGCTGTCGGTACGCAAGCTTCACCAGCTTGTGGCTCCATGCCTGCAGTGTGAGCAGAGTAGATCCACAACCAAGCAGATCGAGATCCCTTATGCAAAGAGGGAGTGAGATGTCTTGGCTGGGGAGGGGATTAGCGTGCAATGGGTGGTCTTGAAAGAGAGGCTGATCTGAAAGTAGAGTTCTAGTAACAATAGTAACAACCATGCCCTGTCCCTCTGGGGGGACTGGAGATGGAGACCCATCTGCTGCAGGCTGGCATAGGACAGGAGGGGAGGGTTATCCGGAAAGGGCATGGAAGGTGTCAAATAGATGTTATTGGCATCCTATATATTGCTTCCTCTGTCCCAGAGGAGAGTGGGTGGCTGCCACTGGGTGGGGTAGGACCCCTGTCCCCTGCACGCTGTGCTAACTGCTGTGCTCGGCTCCAGAGGACACCCTGGAGCATCCCTTGCCCGAAGCAGGCTTTCCAGAGTATGGTGTGGCCATCATGGTCGTGTGCGGCCTCTGCATCATTACCGCTCCCATCATCTTGCTGGTGGTAAGGATGATGTCTGTCTGTCTGGGGCAGACAGAAACAAGCTGGGACAAAGCAGCCCTGGTCCCTGTGTGGGCTGAGCACAGGGCAGAGGGATTGGTGTGGGGCCAGGCATGGCTGCAGCCTCTATGCTCTCCTCCCTAGTGTCTGAGGACCAAGACGCTCAGCTGGCAGGATGTGACAGTCCTCTGGGAGAGAAGAGACCCTGAAGCAGGGATCCAGACCCTGGAAATGGATAACCAAGGGTTCTGGGCATCCTCCGAACAGGCAAGTGGCCTTTTACAGTCCTGTGAATTAGTTTCTGTGTCTTGGAGCTGGAGCCTTGAAGCATAGCTGGTGTTTCTGTGGGTCACGGGTCCCTGTTGTAGCTGGTGATGGTCCTGGGCAATACCAGGAGTTGGAAAAACCCCTGGGGGCTGGAGGGAATGAGACTTCACCCCCTGCATTGCTGGAGGTGGGCACAGTGACTTCTCTTACCCACAGGGCACTGAGGATGCTCATAGACACTGGGAGAATGACTCTGCCTGACGAGAGAAGATGCAGCTGATGGGGAAGAGCCTGAAGATGGGCTGTGGGGGAGAGATGCTAAGAAGCTATTGCTGCTTCTCGGGCCAAATCCTTCCTGAGAAGGATGTGGGCTCAGGTATATAAAGGAATAACTTTTGTATGTTGAACTTGAATAAACTGTTTATAGAATGCCAAATTCAGCTGTGAAGGATCTCTGCTTCTGCTGTTAGGGGTGATGCTGAGCCCGTCTCCTGCTGGGGAGGGCAGCCCTGCCCTGGGCTCCCATCCACCAACATAAAGCTCCTGGGGGCAGGAGCTGTAAGGGGCAGCTGCCAGGCAATGCGTGGTGGTTTAGGCTTTACACACAGGCTTGCCTAAAGGCTGCAAGCTCTTCCTGCACAGACATGGCTTTGAGCACTCCAAGCTCTGTGCTGCTGGTCTAACTGGCATTAATAAGCTAAGCTTGGTCTTCTCCAGCTCTTGACTAACTGCTCAGTGAGTTAAAGGGCCAAGGAGATGCAGCTGCCTTGGGGCTGGGTGGGGGGAATCAATTGCTGGGCTGCTCCCTGGTTAAAGCAGCCCTCCTTCCTCTACACTGGGTCCTTCCCTTCACCCCATGATGGGGGCTGCTGTTGCTGTCTCTTAACTACAAGGTGAAGTTTTTTCCACCTGAAAGCTTGTTTTTTTCTCTTCTTGCTGCATGCTTTTCCCCAGTGTGTGGGACTGCTCGGTGTGGAGGCAGAAAGCAGGCTCTACATAAAGATGCTTGCTTCAAAGAGGGACTTTTTTTTTTTAAAAAATTCTATAATCAAAGGTCATCCAGCCCCATAGTTCTCTAAAGCAGGCAAGGAAGAGCCTCTCTGCAGCAAGGGGCAGAGCTGGACCCCATCCTGCTCTTGGGGTGCTTCTCCCTGTGTGCACCCAGTGAGGGCTGGTCCTGGCGGAGCAGGGAGCCTGGATGCTGCTGCTGGGGACGTGCTGAGCTCCCCAGCTCCTTTCCAAGGGGGAGAGGGGCTAAAATCAGCCCTTCCCTGTGCTCTGCCAGACAAGGATCCCACTTAGTGCTCCTTGACTCCTGCCATCCCCTACCTGGAAATGACCCATAAGCAGCAAGTTCCTTGAGGGGGGGAAACCTGCTGCATCCTCAAACCTCAGGAAAATCAGAGCTTAGGCACCTGAAGGCACGAAGCTGCTGCTGCTGCCGCTTGTCAACTCAAATCTGTAGGGTTGGCTTTGCAAATCAAGGGCCCGGAACTTCCTCAGAATTGACTCACTTCCTCTCTTGGATGTCACCTACCCCCAGCACGTGAGCGAAGGGTAATAAGCATAACCCAGAACCCAACCACACCAGTTCTGCTGCACGTAGGAGGAAAAAAGGAAGCGATTCTATAGAAATCTCTCTAAAAGCTTGTTTTCTAGAAGTGACACTTACCCGAAGGCACAGGCAGCAACGGGCCGACCTGCAGTGATGAAAGCAAGTGTGCCAAAAAAGGGGGAATCCCAACAAATGGGCTGAGTAAGCATCAGTCAGCCTGAAAAAAACAAACCATAACGATAAAAACACAAGGCAGGAAAAAAGAAAATACCCTGGTCCATCTAGAAATGACATGATGGGGCTGTTTGGCAGCTGGAGGTCACTGCGGCAAACGACCGGGGCCTCGCAGCCGGCCCGGCCTGCCGGGGCGTAGG
>NW_009596153.1:0-625 GCF_000690535.1 Cariama cristata | reverse complement strand
GGTCCCACCAACAGCGTCCCCCTTGCCTGGTCCCTGCCACGGCCCCATGCCAGGTGCTGAGACCCGCTGGGTTTTGCTGAGTGCCAGTACCTCAGATGACACTGCCGTGTCACCTTGCTCTCTGGTGACTCAGCCCGCACAGGACCCCTGCTCAGGGCCAGTCCCTCTGAAAGCCCTCGTGATGCCACAGGCTTTTCCCTCCTTCCTCTGTCTCCTTCCTGCTCCTCCGTCCCCCAGCCCCAAAAGTTGGCATTGGCTTTAAATGGTTCTCCCGCTCCTTGGGGAAAGATGCCGAGAAGATGAAATGAGGGGAGGGTACTTCCATCAGCTTTCCTGCAGGAGCAAAACCCTCCTCATCCTCTTCCTCCCCCTCAGCAGGCTCTCGCTGGTGGGAGACACGGCTCCCGGGGAACGGGGTGGGGGAGCGGTGCGACGGAGCAGCTTCTGCATCCCCTAAACGTTGGGGACCAGAGGGGGAGGCTGGCTCCCGCTGCAGCGTGCTGTCTGCCTGCCGGGTTGCTCTCAGCAGGGACCGAGCTTTCCCGGGGGGTGTCCCTGCTGGGGCATCATTCGGCGGTGGTTGCCCAGCTCCCCTACGCCCCGTCTCGAGGGCTCCCCATCTCTT
>NW_009596152.1:9638-12312 GCF_000690535.1 Cariama cristata | reverse complement strand
GCCCCGCCCGCTGCCGGGAGAAGGTGGAAACGGAGCTTAAAGGCAACCGAGGGGCACCTCGTTATCCCCTGCTGATAACGGGGGTGCGATGCCTCATGGCCACGGGGAAAAGCACCTCGCACCCTTCCCTCCTCTTCCCGCAAGGCAAGGACATCGTGTCTGCACCGCAACGGTGTCAGCAGAGACCCAAAATGAAGACGGCCACCTCCCTCCGAGCCCCCAAACTGTGAATGCTAAAGCAAATGATGCATGAGGAGCCACAAAGGTAAATTAGCTAATTTGGGGGTTCTGCCAGCCGGGGGTCTCTTTGGTGGCCAGAGCTTGGCCACCTTACACCAAACCAGCCGGGCTGGGGGACTCGATGGGGGGCTGGAGGAAAGGACCTGCTGGTCCTCGCCCCCAGGGCAAGGGGAAGGGAGAGCAGCAGCAGGTGGCCCTCGGAGCAGGACAGCGACTCTGAAGTTGGCTGGGTATGTTTTTCTTTAATTATCCCTTCAGGAAATGGCTATGATTTGAACAGGCTGTTTTACCTAGTGGCATGTCCCAAACCACACCACACAGAGAGTAAGGCAACCAAATAAATATTACAGAGAAATCCAGCTGTATTTTCAGGCAGCTGTGACAACCTCCACTGGCCTGTACATACCCCTCTGTTGTTTTAGCTGCGGTAATTGCAGGCACACATTACGAGTATACTTCAGCAAAGGAGAGGGGACTTACACGTACTCTGCTAGCGGTATTGATGGAAACTGTCTCACTCAGGCCCCTCTGAGTATCTCAGAGAGAGAACGGAAGACTGCGTATTGAGAAGGTGAAAACATTAACTTCAGTAACTGCTTTGCACTAAGTGTTAAGGCGTCAGCTTCTCATTTCTGCCATCACTATCGTTTTCCCCAATTACATAGATTAGATAAATCTCTGTAAAGCTAGTTTGCCTATGACAGCAATGCAATTATTTTATATTAGGCGCATGCACACCAACCTACCTGTTAACTCCTGCCCTTCACATCACACGGGCAGACACGCAGCGAGCAGCGCTTTTCCGCTCATCCCTCCAGCCCTGAGGCTGGAAGCTGCTCCGTTCAGACTAAGCCCTGTGTGCAGGCTGGGTTTTTAAATGGAGCTGGGCTCACAGTCCAGTTTACTAATGCTGGCATGGTCCAGGCCCAAACAGGCACTTAACTGCAGATGATGGAGGGGAGAAAGGTGGCATTTCAGCTCTTGTGCTACCCCTCCACCTTCTCATTGAAGGCTGAAACCGAGGGTCCAGCGCAAAGCCCCCGTGCCTGCTGCCGTGCTTTGCATGCCTCGCACCACCTCTGTGGTGGGGGTTTGCAGCGAGGGGGGAAGGAGGGGGGCTAACTTTGCCGTCACAAGTCAGAGGAACAACGTGGGACTCAAAATTCACACTGCTAAGGTTTTCCTGTACAATCCACGTGTTGATTTGGTGAGGAAAAAAAAAATACACTGGGAATCGTCATCACTGCAATTGCTTTGGCAGATAAACACCTCCCTTTGACTCCCCCTCTGAAAGCTGCACACACAGCACCTTGGCAAAAGAGACAAGGCGCAGAAGGATGCAACCCTCAGCTGGAAGAGCTCTGCAAGGTCATGACTTTTACAAAAACGTCCCCTGGCAGCACAGGGTGGAGCAACAGGACATCCTTCCCCAGGCGTGCAAGCTCTTGGGCACAAGGCAAAACAGCCCCCAGCACCACATTTTACGGGTCCCAGCCCACGGTTACAAAAAGCCCCCTCCCCCGATACGCACCATGGCGGTGAGGCACTGCGATTCCCGCACCGTGGCGGCGGAGCTCAGCAGGGCTGCGAGGATCAGGGTCATGCTGAGGCAGATCCCGAAGTAGAAAGCTGGAAAGAAGTCGGACATGGGAGCTGTGGTCAGACACCGAGACTTTAGGGCTAACAGAGGCCTGGTCTGATGCTTTCACCCAGAGAGGGGCCAAAAAGTGCATTTTGGGGAGGTGGTCCAAGAGAACCAGGGTGCAGAACTGAAATTGTTTTATAATTTACTTGGTACCCCCCATCTGCATATGCTTTGCTTATCTGGCAGGGCTGTAAACCACTGAGCAGTTCCCACAGCTCCAAGCGAAGCACCCACCCTAAAAGGGTGTCGGTCCACCCGACAGACCGCATGCTGTCAATTATTTCAGCACTCTGATAAGGATCCCCCCCGAAACGGGGGGTGCTGATGCCCAGCAGCTGTCCCACGGCCCCTATCGGGACTTCATCCGCTGCTAATCTGGTGCAACACTCGCCCTCGGGTTTCCTCCTGGCTACGGCAGGGTGACAGCCGGTACCCGGGGCAGGGCTTTGCAGCCCTCGCTCCCCCTGCAAAGAGCTAACGCTCGCAAGGGAAGCGAGTGGAAGCATCGCTGGAGAGGGGAAGGGAGAGCCTGCAAGGCTGCCTGAGGTGCCAGTCTACATAACCGCTGGTGGGTGTAGGAAAAGGGGAGGGCTGTATCTTAGCTTTGGACTAACGTAGTTTTTACACCTGCTTTGTTAAACTGAAATTAAGACCCAGGATCCAGAGAGGTTATCAGTATATTTAAGCCCAGAGTACAGCAGCAGATGCAAGCCCAGCAGAGGTGAGCAGAGTATTTGAGTATCTAGGCTGTTCTCATCTCTTTGCTCTAGCCTTGTACTCCAGACTCAG
>NW_009596152.1:7704-9619 GCF_000690535.1 Cariama cristata | reverse complement strand
AGGGGAAAAAAACCTTACATTTCCTCCAAAACCAGGTGTTTCCATGCATTTCTCCTCCCAACCTCAATTTTCTATGCTGTGCTTCAACTCCTGTCACAAGTCCCTTTCCCCACGCTCCCTGGGCCCTTCCAGCCCCACCGCACCCTTAGGTCCGTCTGGGGCTGAGCAGCCCCTGAGCTTTCCCCGCAGCACAGGGGAAGGATGGGGAGACAGGGAAGAGGGGGACAGGAGCGAACGCAGCAGCACCTGTGCTCCCACAGCACCCTTCGGTGCCAGGCGTGCGGATCCGATATGGAAAAAAAAATAAAATGCCTGTGGAACAGCGTTAGTCCTAATGCATCCTCCAAAAGCCAGCCCCTGCCTCCTCCTGTGATACCGCAGCATTTCCTTCAATTGCTTTAGGGGATTTTGCAGCTCTTGGGTTCACCAAAGGTCTCCCTGGGATGTGACCATGATGTACCTGCGTGGTGGATGGCCTTGTAGGGGTTGCTCTCCAGGGAGATGTCGCTGATGAGGGTGAAATGGAGCCCGTAGCGAGTGACTGTGCTCAGCGTGGCAATGGACAACCCCAGCAGCTGGAAAGGAAGGTTTTTAGGACGGGGTTTACAAGGCAGCAGCTCCTACTGAGCACACACAAAGCTTTGAGGTGTATCTGGATACTCCTGAGCCCCACACAGCTGCAGACAGCCTGATCATCCAAAGACCGCTGCACGTACCCCAAAATGCACATAAAAAGACAAACCCCAGACACTTAAACATACTAAAGCTCTTTTTCCTCTCCGGCATACTGAGTGCACGTGACACCGCGCAGCCCGTGGTCTCTTGGCCAGTCTCCACGGATGAAATTCCCACCAGGCGAGGACAACCCAGAGGATCGATGCCCTTGCAGCACACCCGTGCAGTCCCAGCCTGCTCTGCAGGGTACGCACGTGCAGTTACGGGGGCTGCCAGCCTCAGCGGTGTTTTCGGGCAGGGACGATGTTCTCTGCTTCGCTCTTTGCCACGCTAGTCCCATTGCCTGCTGTTGGCTCCATTTCCTATTGTAGAGTGCAAAGAGCTGAGCCTTGTACTACTCTAAGTAATCCGTGCTGGTTTCTGGCTCTGCAACGTGCTGCTGGGCCGTCCGTGTTTCTGTCCCATCCCCGAGAGCACTGGCATGCCTAAGGCATGGGGTGACCACCAGCACGTTTCCCTCCGTGTTGCCCACAGCAAGTCCAGGCAATGGAGAGGGAACATTTCTGGTGGCACCTGGCTCTAGGGCAGGGCTCCTTGCAGCACGACCAGGGGCAGAGCTGGGACGGAGGCACCAACAGAGGGACAGTTAAAACCAGCTCCAAGTCTAGTCTAATGAACCTGGAAAATACAGGAGGTGAGGCCACTCCTAGCTCTTGAGATAAGGTTTCATCATGTTGTGCCTTTACGCTACAGAAACACGAGGCAGCTATCCCTGTGTCAAATGTGACAGTCCCATGTCAACATAAGCCCTGCTGAATGACATTTTCTAATAGCTTTTGCTGGAGACTTACAGTTTCGGAGACTAAATACATCCAAACTGTAGCATTTTCTCCTTATAAATAACCTGATTTGTGGCACCCACTGATCCTTCACACTGTGCATTACTGCGTATCTCAACCCACGCCCAGCAAAATGCTAAGTGCAACACTGGTTAGCTAAGATTTCTGAGAAACACCAGTCTAAAATCCTCCCAACAGCAACAACGTGATTCTAGCCATCCACAGTGGCTGCGCCTTAACATCTCCTCTAATCATATTGTGTACCGATCCTCCTTTGATTTCATCCAAATGACATATTTAGTTATTTGGAAGAGAGAACAACCTACAGCCGCTACAGCCAACTGACTTGGTCTGTTGAAATTTAGACAAACTGTAAGTTTCATGTGTGGCCCAAAATAAGG
>NW_009596152.1:0-7673 GCF_000690535.1 Cariama cristata | reverse complement strand
CGTTTTATTTACACTGTTTCCAAGCCACCAACCCTCTTTGAACTAAATACAGATTATTATTATTTTTTAAGCCTGCCTGTTTTGATGAAGTGCAAAAGCACCAAGCACATACAACTCAAAAACATCCAGGAGGAGCATTCCTCGGTTTCCACCATTTCCCATCAGCTCTAACAGCAGATGTCAAGAATTTGCTTCAAAAGCTGATAGAAAGGATCCCTAGAATTGCTTTTGCTTTGCAGTGCAGATCCCCCAGTCTCTCACATTTACTTGCATGGAAGCCTTGCGGTTTCATATCCTCACTGATCCCACCTGCAGCCGACCACCCCCTGGCAACAAGTGTGACCGCAGCAGGTCCATCCTCCCTCTTTTGCTCCAAGGAGACAGACCCAAATATCTTCTATTTTGCTGAAAACCACCCATTCTGCCAGCAGCGACCTTTCCCTTCTCCTTCGAGGCAGCCACCGTGGTTGTGAAAGAGCCGCAGCGGCGTGACAGCCCTGAGAAGCCAGAAGTCTATCAGCGGAGGGGGGGCCGATGCTGGTGGCCAGCGATAACTGCGCAGGGCACGCCGATAACTCAGGCGGTTGGCTTTGCTTGCCCTCCACCCGCGAAAAAACAGAATGTGTGAAAAACCCCGACCCTCTCCAAGCGGGGATGGGAAAGGCAACGGTTCACCTCGATTCTGCAGAGATCCCCCTCCCCAAACCTGCCTGCTCACCATGACACAGAGGCTGGTCACCAGCAGCTGGCACTTGGTGGTCTTCATCCCACACCTCCGTCCCATGGCTGCTCGTCCCCAGAGCGAGCTGGCAGTTGGTCCCTCCAGCCCTTGATAAAGCCCGGGTTTCCACCAAAGGGAGGTATGGCCACAGCGGGGCCTCTCGGGAAGTGTAGTCCCCACCACGAGCCGATGCACCTCCTCCTGCCCCGTTATTAAATCCCCTTTAGAGCAGCTGCCTTCTGCCCCAGCTCTCGGGGAGCTGCCGTCAGCTCTGACCCGTAGCCAGCCAGGAGAGGAGGAAAGGCATACAAAAAAACAGCCTTTCATTGAGTTTGGAGCAAAAAGTTTTGAAACTGTTCAATCAGGAGTCAGTAGCAAAATACCCTGGTTTTCGCTTTCACTGGGACACAGTTTTCCTTAATGAACATTGTAACTTTTTTTTTTTTTTAAATCTGTATAAATAGTATCTTGGGAAAAAATGTAGGAAAATGTTATTTAGAAAAAAAATAACCTGTTGTTTAAAGAAGAGATCAACCCCCCCCAAAAGATCTGCGTAAGTCTTTCCTCCCCATTTAAAAACCACCACGTGGCAATAACCTTTGGCTGAGACTCTATTAAAACTTTTATTTGCAGATGAGGGAAAAAAAAAAATCCTTTTGGTAGTATTTTATTCAGGAAAATAGCCATATGTAAATATAACCCCCTGCTCAGGAGACCCTCACCGTCCATGGACATTTTGACTCTGTCCTTTCCCCTCTCCTAGCACTGAAGACCCCATGGACCCACAGCTACAGAAGACTCAGGTGACTTCTGGTCTTCAAAACCAGCTGCCTGCTGGATGCCTATTTCCCAAAAGTAAATCACAAAGAAGCTTCAAGAACAATCTGGCCAAAGGGAGACTGAATGACTGAGTTCCTTAATCCTCCTTAGTTTCGGAGCTAGACTGGTGGAATAGAGGTGAAACAGAATAATGGAAAATAGTTGTGCTCCCCCCAGGTGGCAAAGAAAGGGGAGAAAAGGGTAAGGCCATCCCACATGTAGCTACAGGAAAATGATAAAGAAGGAGGAGGAGGCAAGTGAAAAAAGGAAGGAAGATGCATTTTGTAGAGCAAAGAAAAGCGAGAGAAAGTGAGTTGCACAAAGGCATGTGCACAGGAAAACACGTCATGATTTTCTGACTACATCGCTAGCCTTCTCGCAAGCTTTCTTGCAAAACATCTTGGTTGCAACCTCCTGAGACACCGATGAGAGCTGTCACAGCCGTTTCTGAAAATGGGTGTCCCCCATGGCTTGGGGGTCCCAGCCCTGGTGGGGGGTCCCCTGATGCCCAGCAGGAAACACTGATGCACCCATGTGCACACAGAGACCTTCCTACTCCAACCACCAGCTGGAAGCCACCTGAGAAAGACCGACAGATGGACAGTGGGGAAGGAGAACAGCGGGGAGAGGACCACAGAAAGAGGGCAACAGGCGGGCGAGCCAGCCGATGCCCAGCCACCCATGTCCGGCAGCAGAGCAGGTAGGGCAAGTGCCAAATCACAGAATCGGTTTGGTTGGAAGAGACCTCTGGGATCATCGAGTCCAGCCTTTGCCCTAACACCTCCATGTCAGCTAGACCATGGCACTAAGTGCCACCGCCAGTCTTATAAAACACTGGAGCGAGGACTGCATCCGAACGCAGAGCTGTTTTAGCGCCCATCATTTCTTCGGGACAGACGGTTGCGTGGACACCCGCCTTTTCAAGGGGAATGACCACTGCTATAAAGACAGCAGGGCTGGTCCACAGGTGGAGTTACAGGTTAAATCGGGAAGGGTCACAAGCTCTGTGTGTAAAACCAGCTAGGGAAGCCCAACCGAGAGCGATGGTCCATCAGAAGCGAGGGCACAGCCATGTCGCCTACATCGCCGGAGCCTGTTTCACGGCGAGGGACAAGAAGAAGACCATGCAGCCCATCTTCATTTTCCCCTAGCCCCCCGTTTCCTTCCCCAACCTTAAAGACGTGCCACCGGACAGAGCGCCCTGTGCGAAGGCAGATCTCACACTAGAGGTCCCCACAGGCCAGCAGAAACCCTTCCCGCAGGCCTGCGTGATTCAAGGGGGCTTTCTGAAGGGAAAAGATGGGCAGTTCCCTTCCCAGTTCCACAAAGATCTCCTCTGTCCCTGCAGGAGCCTCGCATCTCACCGCAGGACCACCTGAGAGGTCAGAAAATCCATCATCCCCACCCCTGGGCAGGGCTCCTAGTCTCTTCACAAAAGACGCTCTACCTCCTTTTGTCTCCAGCCATAAAAACGGGCACCTTCACTGCCTTGCCAAGCTCTCAGAGCAGGTCTGTAACTTTAAACACCTGGGTTTAAACAAATGTTCCCTCTGGTTTGGTTGCAAATGCCCATTCCCGGGTAGTTTGCCCATGTCCTCTGATGCTTCTCCCACCTCCAGCGCTCAGTGCCCTGCCTTCGTGCCCGCTCCCTCAGCTGCTCCGGTGCTGCGCTGGGTTTGGGGGTGGGGGGATTTTCTGCTGTTTCTCTTTCCTCCATCTTACTCTTTATCCCACATAGGTCTGGCTTGAAAGATTTCTGTTTGGGGCAGAACAGACGTGAATTTCTAACATCAAAAAATAAGAATAGCAAAAGGAGTTACTCCTTCCTCCCAAAAGAAAGTCAATAGTCGGAGCATCAGTAGAGCTGGGACGTGATGAGGTTGGGCTCTGAGTGAGGGAGGCACACGCAAGGGCACTACCGAAGCGAGCGCAGGGGGACCACGCGTCCTCACCTTACCTGCCATCGGCCATCGGAAGGGGGTCTTCACAACACTTCACTTTCTACGGGATTAAATTTCCTCTGGGTGCCCTGTCATTGCCATACCCCTGCCTCAGCAGCTCTCGGCCCAGGGAGCCCTGGTGAGGAGCAGGGGTCCCCCCCGCCACCCCCAGCCCCGTCCCAGCGGGAAGGGAGGCCGGGCTGGCAGCACGCCGGGGAGCCATCCTCACAGCTGGCACACGGGTGGGACGGCAGCGTGGCTTTCCCGGCAAGACTCGGCCTCCTGCCCGCCCTGCCGGGTGTTATCAGTTGGTCCCCTTTGCAAGAGCACAACTTATCGCTCCCAAACGCAGTGCAAAAACCACAGGTGACCACAGCTCCTGCCTGCGGCTTCCTCCCTTATCTCTGGTTATCAGCCGGAGCACGGAAAGAGGGTCACGAGGCTGAAATACCCCGGAGAGCCCAGGTGCCCTCTTCCTCTAGCCTTGTGGCAGCTTGCAGCCTTCTGTTAGGCTGTGAAAATATATCGCGGCATCCCCAGCGGCATGGGTGTCGAAAGGATGTGCCACCTCCTCCAGAAGGAAAGGATTGATTTAAAAAAGGGAACAAAGCCAGATCATATTTTTTGCAGAGTTAAAAACCTCCAGCCCTCTTCCGAGCTGGAGGGAAACACTACCCACACCGTCAGATGGACGTCCTAAACGAGCTGGGGGATTTGATGTGTTAATACTGCATGGGGTGACCTTGGGAGACAAAGCATAAATGGAGGAGACGAGGCTGAATTCATGCTAGTGCTTTCTCGCCATTCACTTTTCTGGTTCTTGCTCCGTTCCACCAACGATGCAGCAGCCCAGCCCCAGCTGCTTGAACTCCAGCCAGGCAGCAGGTAAGAGAAACCTCCCCCTCGGTTTTGGGGCACTGCTACTCCTGCTCCTGTGAAAGGATGGGCTGGAGGCAGGGGAGAGGAGGTTGCCCCAGGAGGCAAACCTATGCCCATCGTCCAGGCAGTGGACATCCATGCCAGGTCCCTGCTGCCTCTCGGGAGCCTCCTCCTTTGCCAGCCTACACCACCGTTAGGGAAAATACCTCTCCTCCATGGCAGAAAATAGCTCCAAATGTGGCAGATTTACAGGTGTCGCTGGCTCAGCCCCTTCCGTCCCCCAGCTACTGCCCGTAACACGGCTACATTCACCCTAGAGCTCGCCCGTAAATAAAACATGCCGGTGTCAAACCGCAGCGAAGCCGTACGAATGACGGGAAGCCAGGGAGACCTCACAGCCGACGGCTGCCTTCCCGGGCGCATCACAAGGATGCATTGTAAAGGCTGCTTAGCATTCATATAGCGCATACACACAATCAAAGCTAAAATCAACTTTTAAACCCGAGGCTGTCCCTTTTCGAGAAGGGAAGGAGAGGAGAAAAGGGGAAGGTGCTGGGCTTTGCCAAGCTTCAGATGCACCATACAGCTCCGCTGTGACTGGAAACAGGGCTGGCCGGAGGCTGCCTTGGAAGAAACAAAACCGGGGAGGAATCATAAAACCTCCAAAGGACTTTTTTATTTATTATTATTTCCAAAGTGCATCTCAGAAGTCCTCCAGTGTTTCCCAGGCATTTTGAAATTAATTATAGGCGAGCAAAAAAACCAACTTAGAATTATTAAAAAAAGTTCATCAAGCCCAAGAAAGATTACATTCAAAAAGAGCATAAGCTGAAGACCAGGAGTTCCCTTCAAAGAATGAACTCGAATAAACTTCTTTCCCCCCTGAAAGTGAAATAATTGTACTCATAGCTCTAAAGCAAAGCCCGCTACTTAAACTAAGTTTTCTTTTCCACAGGGTATCTAATTGCAAACCGTAACTGCCCAGGAGCCAGCAGTGCAAGTGATAGACCTGAAGACACAACTTTAGCCCTGCTCCTAGCAAAACCAGCGCGAGCAGAGCCCAGCCTGGGGAACGGGGATTCACCTGCTCACCAACAACGGGGCTGCTCGACTGCCCATCGCTGTTTATTTCTGCCATTCGCCCTCTCGAGCCTTATCGCAACAGGACTTCTATTGCTTTCCACCGAGGTCCAGAAAGTTTTGGCAAAAAAAAAAATAAATTAAAAAGCTCATGTCGGCTGCCTGTAAGGCATGAGTTATGAGAGGAATGACCCAGCACCTCATCTGCTGTGTTCCTGCCGACACACACACCAAGTCAGGCGGCAGCATTGTGCTCTTGCCTTTGGCCGATGCAAGAACTAAGACGTAACATCAGGGCTTGGAGACCCTTCACCACAGAGTTCCCCTCTCACCGAGCAGAGTTCGCCCACCTCGCACCACCCCGGCTGAAGCCAGGCAGGGCCGCGAGGTGTCCACGCCAACCGTGTGCTTTGCGCTTCTGCCTTACCTGTGCCAGGAGAGGAGAATTTCTTCTCCCCACCCTTTGGGGATGGGTAGCACATCGCTGGATGCTCTCTCTCTCCCCCGATTACGATCAGGAAGTTGATTGTGAACACAGACAGTGTTTAATGATGGCTTGTTCTACTGGATCTTACATAGTCATTAACTTTATAAAGAGATTTCAAATAAGATTACATTTCTCAGAGTACGAGATGTACCTCCCTTCCTTCAGACTATCGGGAAACCAGCTGCACTGTTAAAAAAGCATCAGCAGTTGCTCTGTGCTCAGGCCCTGACCCCACAGCCACATCTGGCTGGAAACTCCTGTCGCGATCAGCAGCCCTGAAGCCGATCTGGGTAAGTCAAGTGCATCCCTGAGCTGGGGCTGGAGGCTGCACGCTCTCCCTCGAGACTGGATTTACTGGTGTTCGAACTGTGCGTTATTAATGAAAAAAAATTCCCAGTAGTTATTCTTATACGATAAAAATCCAGTTATTACTCTTCAGCGTGGCTCTTTGATACAGAAGATTTTCTCTTGAAAAACCTTGAAGACAGCAGCTTCCTCTTTCCCGTGCAAAAGGCTTGCACCAGAAATTAAAGACGGGGTAATAAAAGAACAGCGATATTACTCCATTGCAGTAATGCCCTTTCTGCCGAAGCCGCCATTGCTAGCGAGCGAAAGGGCAGGCCCCTGCACCAGCCGAGACAGCTCTGCAGATGCTGAGGACAAGCGCTGGCAGGACACAGCTGGAGCGGTGCAAGCGATCCCGTGACCCCTCGTGTAAGCGGCGAGCGAGTCCCCTGCGCTTCCCCCCAACCCAACCAAAACCGCTCCCGCCTGCACCGCGCACCACGACCTGCTCCTCTGGGGCCAGACCCTTCGGAGGAGCCGCGCAGCTGCTCACAGTTTTTTCCCCCGGTCCATGGCACGGCCAAGAAGGTCTCAAAAGCCACTGAATTTTGGACCTAAGGCCGATGCAGGCTTGAGTGGGATTACCAGAAATACAAAGCGCTCGCAGGCTCCTTCCTGTCACTTCCAGGAATTTCGGCCCGGCTGCCTGTGATGCTGTACCGGGGCTCGCTCCTTCAACCCCCTGCCATTGCAACCAATCCCCAGGAAAAATAGCTTCTCTTCCAACGTGGTGGAGCCTTGCTGCTCCCTAAATACCCCACGCAGGCAGAGAAAAAAGCCTGCTCCATGTCACATCTAGAAATCATGGATGGCTCTTTGGATTACAATTTTTGGCTTAGATACACCCTAGGAGCAGCACCAGAGCAGTTCAGGGCAGCAGGGGGATACAGATCCTTACTGTGACACCCAAATTGTGCTGCGGAGCCCCGCTGGCACCTATCTGTGTGGTGACGGCTCTGCCGTGGGCACGCACACACCCCTGCCACCAAGTTACTGTCAGGGGGCTTCGAGCATCTTCCTGAGATGGGGTTACATTCCCTGCCAAAAAACCGAAGCCCTGTAACTGAACTGCCTCACACCTCCCTGCCTGCACACCTCTGGGCGGAGGGAGTCCCTGCAGAAGGTAATTAGCACTTCTCTAATTAACAGCTGCTGCAAACCCTCGAGGGGATGAGCACCCTCCACCTCCTGCAGACGGTCACACCAGGGGGCTGCATGAGCCCCAGCTCGGTGGCTGGCACAGGGGACAAGGCAGAAGGGGCCTGAGCCGACCTCACCGAAGCCAGCGAACGGGTCTGTCGGAGATGATTTAGCATCACGCTGTTTTGTTGCTTTGGGTTTTTTTTTGGGTTTGTGTTTTTTTTTGTTTTTTTTTGTTTTTTGTTTTTTGTTTTTTTAAAGG
>NW_009596151.1:8521-38251 GCF_000690535.1 Cariama cristata | reverse complement strand
CCAATGACTGCATTGCCTCTCAAGTGTTTCTCAGCAACTCCCAGCTTATCAAACGGGGATGCATCTGTCATGGCTCATTAGCCCTGCTGGTGAGCTCCAGGCATAGACAAGAGGGAGACAGGTGCGGAGTGGTAGCTGCATTTGAGACTTCTCGCTCTCTGAAAGCGGGTGACAGCAGGTTTTCCAAGGAGTTCATCCGGACTTGTTCTCCTGCGGGATTCACTCCGTCACCCCATCCCCCAGAGGAGAACATTGTGTCTCTAGATCTCATTCACCGAAGCCTGTTACCTGCATTGATGCTGAGGAGCGTACGCCGAGGTCAATCGCTAATGGCAATGTCAGACACTTTGGTGTCAAGCTAGTGCTGGAAGTTACCTGGGAGTTGATGGGAGGAGATAAAGTGGGATGGATGGCGTTGGGGCCTGGGATATCAACCTGGCCGGGAAGAGAGCAGCCCCCTACTTCCACCACACACAGATGGTTAACCTATGTCTGCATCTGCTCAAAGAGAGAAAAGCTTTCCCTCCCAAAATAGAAATCCACATTGTTTGCAAAGATCGAAAGAGAGCATTTCGGAGAGAGATCACACCAAGATGGAGAAGATGCTTCATGAAGTAGTACCTCATTCTTTTTAAACACAGAAATGCTCTCAAGGTGCTCCCCAAACTGACTGAAAGTTCAGCTTGCAGAACAAGAGCAGCTCCTTGAGTGCTCAGACCAGGAGATACCTTTCAAATGTGATTTGGATGGAAGAGCTCAACCTAAAGTAACCATAGATTTGCTCCCACCAAAAGAAAACTGGATTTAGTTTGTTTTGCAGAAGGCAGATGATTTCCTCTCTCCCAAACCCAAAAGCCAGCAGAAAACGTTTGCTCCCCATATAGATCCCAGCTCAGCTACAGTCACGCTTGCTCTTTGGAGAAAACCCGGTCACAGAAGTTCATTATCCCACACAACTACCCACGTTGGTCCTTGCTTAAAAATCTCTGCTGGCAGACGTGGCAGTTGGGAAGTGGCACACGCAGGGACTCCAGGAGCTCACCATGCCTAGGCTGGGCTCCCCTCCAGAACCGCTGGCAGGTACCGACGTGCCCTGCCACGTCCACGATCTAGAGGGGCTGAAAACATCCCTGCACCCCAACCCTGGTCACGATGCTGAGCCGGGATGGCAGACGGAGGGCAGAAAGCTACCTGAGAAGCAGAGGCACGTGCTCTGGCTTGGACGTCCTTCTGCATCAGCTGCTGTAATAAAAAAAGCAATCGTGTTTACTGCAAACTGGGCTCAGCCAGAGCGCTTGACAGCTCTCACTGATGAGAAGCAGTTGAGCCCGACCTCCCACACCTGTCTACAAGGCAGCGCGGCCATCCCTTGGTGCTTGGCTCGGGCGGACAGCAGACCTGGTTTCCCATATCCCTTGGACACACACAGCTCTCTCGGGAAGCTCTGGAGATGATAAGAGCGAGTTGCCCCAGGTTCCTTGGGTGCATGACTAGCGTGGTTCTGCTGTCTTGCTAATGGGAACCACCCAAATAATTATTGCTAAATGCAAAGACTTTCATCAGGGGTGAAAATCCCGAGGTATTCTGTAGGTATCACCTATAGCTCCTGTTACAAAGGCCCAGTGCTGGGCTGACAAGTGGCCTTGTGCCTACGGAGTGGCTGCCATCCCTCTCTTCTTGCTGAACCTGCCCTCCCTAGAGAAAACCCACCTGCTGCAGCTCCTTGTGCTGGGGAAGGGACGCTCAGACAGGGGCCAGGGCCCGGCAGAGGGGCAGCAGGTTGAACTCGCTGCCATCGGTAATGGTGCCATAGCTGTGCCATCATCTATTTTACACAGCATCCCCAAATTCAATCCCCACGTATGGAGCGAAAGCATAAGGCGAGCTCCGTAACGCTCAGGCTTGTTTGCCAGTAAGCAGGCACTTACCTCTTGGCTCAGCAACTGGAACCGAATCAGGCACTGACCCAGAACGAGGAACCAGATGTTTCCCTCCTTGGGGCATCCCATGAAAAGATTTAAACCCTGCCAACTCCTGTGGCCCAAAGTACCTCTCTCCAGAGCACAGTCACCTGCCGGAGCGAGGTCCCCATGCTGAGCCCAGGCGCACGGACCACCAGCCAGCTCCACGTGGGGCTGTGTTGGGGTGCCAGCTACGGGGCAAACCTCAGATGGGGCTGCGGGTCCCAGGGGTCTGGGTGCCAGCAACTGCAGAGACCTGGCCTGAGCATGGCAGGAGATGACTAGCAAACCTCAGGTCGGGGTAGCCAACCAGCAGGGCAGGCAGAGCTGTGGAAGGGTGTTCCAAGCATCAAGCTCTAAAAATCAAGATTCTAAATCAGGATTTGAAAGGGCCAGCAAAGGCTTCGCGCCCCTCTCTGCTAGTCTGTCTGTGGCTGGGTGTATCTGTGCATACTTGTGCTCATTCCTGTGCAGATTCCTCTTGGTTTTACCAACTACGAAGTTATTTTCTACTTGTTTGCTGGTCATTCAGTGTTGTTTTTTAAGGATCCCTGGAGGTGTTCAAAAAACGTTTGATGTGGCGCTTCAAGGCATGGTTTAGTGGGCATGGTGGCATCAGGTATACGGTTGGACTTGATGATCTTTGAGGTCTCTTCCAACCATAACGATTCTATGAATGGAAGATACACAGGGGCTAGGGGAGGTCTGATGGGCTTGATTTTCATCAGCAGAGAGTTGTTTTTGTTTTTTTCTCCTAGAATAAAGTCCCTCTTCAAAGTGCCTCTGTGCCAGAGCTCATTGGGTCAGAAGACCAGCGATCTTAAATTATAGAGAAACAGCCTCTTAGCTCTGCAAAACCTGCCAAGCACAGCCTCCACCACCTCCAGCCAGGGCTCCCCAGCCACGGGCACCTTCCACTGCCTGCGATGCCTTCAGCACCTCTCTCTTTGCCTGCACCTCTCTGGTTTGAAGGCTCAAACCAAATCAGTAGGTCCCAGACTTGAGTCCGTGCTGCCAGGGCAGCGCTTCCAGGACCAGCCCCAGTGCCTCACCACCAGGAGGGACCACCACCTTTCAGTGGGGTTTGTACCATGCTTTATCCCTGTGTTTGGTTCTCCTGTGTCGTTCCCACATTAGCAAACAGAGAATTCTCTTGCCGTCATGGAAGTAGTCCACGGAGAGGATTCATCTCCCAAAGAACTGAGTTTGTTCACAATCCCAGTTCAGTTCCCCCCAGAAAAGGACACGCAGAAAGGTGACCGTATCGATGTAGGGTCTGTACAAAAGTCAGCGGTGGGTGCTAATGGTCTCCTACCGCCTGCCTTGCACACCCAGCTCAATTCACACTCAATCTTCAGCAGATTCAGGTGAAGAAAATGGAAAAACATGTTAATACTCATTAGGGACAGAAATTGGTTAGGAAGAGAATAAACCAGGAGAGTAACAAGCTCTGAGATTTAAAAGGCTGTTCCTAATGGCGAGCAGTTTGTAGAGTCCATGAGTCATTTTAGGTTTGGCTGTTTGCTCTGTCTGGCTTTCACTTATTTTTGTTTTGCTTTCTAAAGATGACAGAGAGCAAGATGAGGCAGAACATCAGAAGTCAACAGAGCTCCAAGAAGCACCTCTATTTTGGGAATCCCGATAGAAATCAGACTAGATGCCCGCCCAATGCCATGGGAAAAGGCCAGCAAAGGCCCGGCACGAAGGGGACGCCCTGCACATGGTGTCCCAGGGGAAAACACAAAGAAGCTAGTTATAACGGGTCTTCCTCATCTGTATTGATTACCGGGGTAGCTGGCTTAGGGTACGTGAGCTGCAGCCCAGAACCATGGGGAACAAAACCATGAAGAGGCCCCACATGCCTGGGCCACTGACAGTTGTCCTTCAAACCTTCCCGCAAAGAGCTCCGTCCGATTTTCCATCACACGTATTTTTTTAGTGCCTAATCTGTCCCTCAGTAAATTGAAGCCCATGGACTTCATCTTGCTGACTGGAGGTGGAGAAAAGATATCGCCTCTGCACTGCAGCAATGACTGCCATATATGAAGACTTTACCTTCAAGAAAACAAGGAGGACAGAAGCAGAAGAACCCCAGTTCAATCAATCTTCCCTCACATACCAGACTTTTTTTTAGGCTTTTGCTTGTTCTGCCTCTCGCCATCCCGACATGAGGTTTTAATGATACCCATCAAACACGCTTTTCCTACAATGCCACAGCATCTGCCTGCTCACATATGGGTGCTGTCCTTGGCTCATGCCGTCGGTCAAAATAATCTTCTACGTCTGATACAAAGGGTCACATCTCAAATCTACGTGCCCAAGTACAGCACCTACTCCTACCTGGGCACAACAAACCAGGCGCGAAGCAGCTTCCACCCGTGACCTTTGAGATGCAAAGGTCCCTCCTGCTCCGTGCTGGGGAGGACACAACTCGCTCTCCCCCTCCATGGCGTATGTTTTTATTCATGAGAAAGAGCCAGGAGTTAAGAGCCTGGCAAGGTCTTTTCAGGTGAGGAGGGAAGGGGGCAGGGGGGATGGAGGGGGAGAGAGAGAGAGAATGAAAGGAAATAAATGCAATTGTGGGGAAAATCAGTTGCATTTTATCTAGACACATTCAATTAAAAGTAAAGAAAATAACCCCACAAACAGCACAATATTGCCAAGAGAAACCTTCAGGTAACACGTTAGGGTTCAACAGACGAACGTCAGCCCCAACCACTCCATCCCACAGCAGCAGACGACGAAGAGGAGTCCCTCCGCAGAGCGGTGCCGTGGGGCAGGGCCCTGGTGCTGAGGATCCACAGACATCCTTTCAGTTCAGGCACGAAGGCCACACAAAACACAGCTGTGCGCAACTCAACGTGCCCGAACCGCTACGCCAGCGAGGCAAACCGCAACTAACGGGGGGGCTCCCCAAAACACAGCAACTACTCCAAGCACCAGAGGTGCCTGCACGTGACGCCAGGCAGCATCAGCAAAGGTCCCTCAGCACAGCGGTCAAGTGAAGTCCCCTTTCAGTCCCAGGTTATGTTTGCTTGACATGGAGGGATTTAAGAAGCAGAGAGCAGCCCTTCCCTCCTGAGCTAGACTGGAAGGTCGCAGCAGCGCTCGGCAGTTAGGGACGGCGTGCTAGGAACAGGAACAGGCAGGGAGCCCACAAAAGAGAGAATCTGGCACTGTATCATCCGTTTCTGGGAGATTTCTGCCCCAAGCAGGGAGTTTTACAGCTCTCCGAGGGAGATGCGGCGTGCTGTCCAGCCAAGGAGGACGGTACAGATTGCTCTGAGGCAGCCAGCGGCAGGGGAAGGAGCTGGGAGTGCATCTGGAAGCATCTCCGTGTCCTGCCCCGTGAGCCGGGAGCCCTTTGCTGCAAGGCACACCGGGGTGATCCAGTGCCAAGCACAACAGCCCCAATTCCCAGCTACCTCCCTACACTGCAGCGAGGGTCGGTGCCCATCTAGGGGCTCAGGACAAGCGGTGTCATCTGCAGGAGCCCCCGGGAGCCCTGCTAGCTGAGAGGTGGCAAGGGCAGCGGGAGGTGAACGCCTGCCCGCAGGCGTCATCCCCCAGTCATCCGTCTCCGCAGCACATCAGGCAAGCCCGAACCGTAGGCAGGTGTCCCCCGTGGCAGAGGCAGTCACTGGCCATGCCTGGCATTCCCCCCGCTGTGAGTGTTCACTCAACTCCCGATCAGATTTTGGCTAACCCAGTCCATGCTAAGGCCTGATGCGTGTTGGCAGCAGCACCGTTAGGTCAAAGCAAGAGTACCACGTAGGACAGGTGGCCAAGAAGAGCTCGAGGACCATTACGCAGCCATTACCACCTGCAGCTGGCTCTCTCCTGCAGCCGTTAGCTTTTGCCTGGCACCTTCCTCAGAAGCCACTAACGTAGGGAAATGGTGTAGACCAAACCTCCAAGCTGGACGATATAAAACATCAGTTTACCCAAAAAGCTTCTGAAGCCGATCCAACAGCTGCTGGACTGCCAAAGGCTTTCGCGCTTGCTGGTGTGGTACAGGGCATGTTTGCATCGTGGAGGAGGAGGAAGGACGAGTGCTCTCACCGTAGCCTAGGGAACTAATTATACTAGTTTTGCCTGTAGGTGCATGATATTAAGAGTTGCAGGTTATAAGTTATGAAACCTTATTGCTTGCCTGGTGAATAAGTGAATTCACGTGATAAGACTAGTCTGGGCAAAAGGGGATTGATGTTTGCTGTTTGTTTGGCATATTTCTTAATAAGCTCATGAAATAAAGTTTAAATCACAGAGTATGTTGTCCTGTAAATTTGAGAGATGTAAATTTGATGGACCGTGACACCCCCCATAGCAGACTGCACCCTGGGATCCCGACAGGCTCTGCAGTACGCAGCTTCTGGAAGGCAGCTCTGGCACCCCGGAGTGCCGGGAAGGAGATTGCATTTGTCAAGTTATTTCCAGATGCCTTACAGTTGTAAGTAGCTTGACAGATCTCATTTCTTCCTGACGCACAGGAGAGCGAGAAATTTTTTCAAGCTTCTTTGTCATCTGGATCTATTTTGCTGGACAGGGTTAATTCATCATCATCCAACGTTAACAGTAATGCCTCAAGATTTGCCCAGGCACCCAGACAGATGACGACCACAGGACGCGTTTCAACCCCGGCCCCAGCAATGAGCCATGGCAGAGCCGGGAGTCACCCCGCTCCGCAGGAAGTGCTGGGAGCTCATCTGATCGTGGGGGTCGAGTTTTGGTTGTCCTGGGGACAGAGCCCACACAGCCAAGGTTCTCCTTGGGCTGGCTGGACACATCTGGTTTTGCTCTGTGTTGTGATGGTTTGGGCAGACCACCACCGACTCTTGGTTTTTTTCTCCTGTGAAAGACAGTTTGCTTTCCCTGACTGATACTGAATGGCTTGTAATTACCTTAATTACACCCCTCTCTCCTAATGTCGGACAGAGACCAGTACTAATTCAGGTGTATTGGCATAGACACGCACCATCATTTAGCTGGGTGGCTCATCCAGGGACCTGGCAGCACCCTTAGCAAGTGCAAGGGTAACACAGTCAAGGAGGAGACGCAAGTCCTGGAGATGTCAGCCAGGGTCAGTAAAGACCTGAGCAGGCAGACATCTCCCTTGGGCATGAAGGCTGTCTTCCGCCTGGGCTGGGCTCCATCCTCCCATGCCTGTTTTTCCATCCTCCCAATATATCGCTTATGTCAATGCTGTGATTAGGGAGCCTGTAGCACGACCTGGCATTAAAATAACATAGTCTGTGCTTCAGGACAGGAGTCGCAACGCTTCCAGATGCCTTCAGAACGATGAGTATCAACCCAGGCAGAAATAAATGGCTCCATCTGCTCTTACAGCAAGTCCGTCCTTCCCCGCTGACCAAAAGTATTCAACTTTCAGAGAGCAATAATTTCATTTGGATGAATAATGCTCCAGTCAATGGGAAAAGAAGCTGTGCTGGGGATACCAGGGTTGTTATCAGGGTTGTTGCTTGACATTTCTGGGTGGACACATAAATTCTGTACCTAGTGGATGAGCTGGGTTTAGCTTCAAGGCCCACATGACTGCCATACAGATAATCCTGGGTTAGTCACATCTCTTTTTTCCCCCATGTAGCCAGAAAGCATCAGTGGAAATTGTCAAACCATTCCCACATTCCCAAGTCTTGAACCGAGGGCAGGGAATATAACACCAGGCTCGGAGGGGACCTGTGGACAGACAAGAGATAGCGTGCTACCGGCTCTTCTCTGGGCTGGGTGGGCGGAGGGGCTGCAGCGGGTACGAAGGTGACATTCCTGTATGGCGAGAGAGCATCACAGCCTGAGTAGTCTACGGGACAGCACAAAAAGGGGAGCAAAGGCTGGGGCGGGGGGGAAAGAAGAGAAGAGCTAATTTTCGCCTCTGGGCAGAGAAGATAGCTCTTCAAGACACAAAGTGCAAGGCTTTAGCAAGAGCCAGGATTCCTTAGGCCTGTCTGTAAGAACTGTGTAGCCCAGCGCACCCAGGAGCTACCTGGGGTCTGCAGGACATCAGCTCGCACAGAGCGCTGTTCTACGTTACCGAAGTGCAGGCTCCCATCACCCAGTCCAGTCTGGGGACCGTTTGTCATCTCCCCAGTGCCATCATCCCCACACCAGCTTCAACCAGTCCCTAGAAAAAAAAATAAATAGGAGGTGGGGATGACTTCACTTGCCAAGGGCTGGCCCTTCAGAGAGGGTTCCAAATTCAGTGCCCGGGGGCTGCCTGCATCAGGGCCAGGGTCCCCAGAGGCAGCGGCCACAAGCAACCACACCGTCCTGTAGTCCAGGGCGTCCTGTAGTCGAGGAGGTGGCTGGCCCTGGGCTCTGCCACACACCAGTGGGGAGGGCAGGACTCTGCCAGCCAGTCCTTGCTGCTGTTAGAAGTGGGGGCACTTCACAATTGCAATTATTCTGTTTTATAAACCAGCCTGGGCGAGCACCAGGCACACGGTGAAAGGGAAGATGCCCTGCCGTGGTGCTAGCAGAGGTGTACCCTGCGTCAGTTTTAGCTTGCAGTGTCCCTCCCTCCTCACCCTCCCTTCCCAGATAGCCCACCTACTCCCCATCGGCACCCCAGGGCACCCCTCCTCCTATGCCCTTCTTCCCGCCCCTCAAGAGGCCCATAGGCACCCACGGGTGCCCCACAGCAGGACGTTACGGCCAGATGTACTGCAGCAGGCGGCTCCTCGAGTTTAGTCTAAAGGCACCAGAGCCAGCCAAGTCCTGGCGCTGGGGGAGCGAGGTGAGGATTTACAGCTCTGGGAGCAGCTGAAGGGGAAGGAACCGTGAGCTCCTACTAGAGCTGGAGTCACAGAGTTTTTGCCCTCCAGTCACTAATTTTAACTTCAGTAACATCAAGACGAACGCATGAGAGCTGGTCCCACATCTTTCATTCCTTCTGCCACCACCCGGGACTGAGCACAGCAGACACCAGCCTCCTCGAACCACAATGCCATCTCAGCCCAGCCATGCTCCTCTTCATCTCAGTACCACAGATTAACACGGGACCTGCTCCTTCTTGGAAAGCCAGCAATGGTTAAGCTCATTCCTCGTGCTGGGGTCTCCAGACACAACTTTCCCTGCAAGACTGAGCTGAAACAATCTTCTCAGCCCTACAGTCCTGACATCCATTTGTTCTGTGGGCTGCGACCGCCTGAAAGTTCACACCAACTTGCGCTACTGCATCAGTAAAAGGATCCAAACGGAGTCCGTTGGATAGGCCCCAGTTTCCTGGGCTGGATTCTGGATCAGAGAAAGGCATGTATTTCAAGGGATATTTAAACACGAATTGTTTAGTGCCATCTAATAGACCGATGCATTGTAATCAATTCATGCCAACAGCTTTGACGCACGAGAAATCTTTTCCATTAGGGAGTATTCTCCATTAACGGAATTACTTCATCCTGTGCTCAAGCCGTCTCGTCAACTGCTCTTGCCCAAAAACCAGAAACAGAAGGCATTTGAGAACGACAGAGACACCTCACAAATTGGAGCAGCAGAAGCTGACGGGGACACAAAACGCCGGAATACGTCAGCACAACCCCTGCGCAGCGGAGCGGGCTGGAGGCTCTCCCACGTCGGGTCCCTGCCAGTGCCACTGCCTCCAAAAACCGCTCACTGGGTGTCTGAGCAAAGGGACTGCACCCCTTAAACCAGCCCCACATTGCAGGGAGCTCTGCTCGCGGCCGCCTAGACCCCTGCACTCCCGGTGGGCACACGGCCGGTGCCCAGCATGGTCAGACACACGGATGCCGTGCCGGGGCACAGCCCGCACAAAGGCTGCAGGCAGAGCAAGCTGTTTGCACATTTGCTAATATTAGAACATTACACAGCTTGCTTCTAATGAAGTGTTCATCCTGGCTTTGTCCTAGACAGAAAAAATCCTGGGTCTGCGTCCTGTACGGCCGCCTGCCCACAACACCACTCCCAGCCCTCCTGCTCGTCCTAATGACTCCCAGCTGGCTGTTGCCCCAGCCAATATCTAAATCTAGAATACGCCAATCTTAGCTTAAATTTTTCCTATATGTTTGGTGCTGTTTTAATGGAAGCCACATGCGACTTTTCTTTGACGATTTTAATGAAAAAGCTTTTCTGGAGAGAGATGCTTTTGAAGCAGGGGAAGAGCTAAGTGTGCGCAGTTAAAACGACGTGAGTTTCTCCCCTGAGCCTTGACCCCACCGCGAGCTGCTGCCGTTGGGCACAGGACCCATTGCAGAGAAGGAGCGATCCCACTTGAACGCCACGGCTTGGCGATGCTCGGACTACCGGACGGCTGGCAGCACGCTCCGCTCCTGAAGGCTCTCCTTGGCCCTCCAACCCAAGGAGCAGCAAACATCTCTGCAGAGCAGGAGATCCAGCCGGGAGCACAGGTTTGGTCCCACCAGGGAAAACCGCACTCCGACGGTTTCCTCCGCCCTTCTGCCATAGCCTGAAGAACTGCACCACCAAAACCAGCTCTCTGCACAATGCTCCCAGGCCAAGCTACGCCTTTCAGTGGGGAGAAGACCCAGAGATAAAAAAGAGATTGCCATGGAAGAGCTGGGACTTAAGACCACGTGCTCAAAACCCTGGTTTAGCTGGTCAGAAGGGCTGCCCTGCTCCCTGACGTACAGCTTGTATTGCCCCAAAGGCCCTTGGTCACTCCGACAACTTCAGAGCCTGATTTGAGGGCTGATGCTGACAGACACCTGCGTATGAAGGTCAGACTTCCTGATGCTCCTTGGAGAGGCCAAGGAGAGAAGGCTTTTCCTTCTGCCTGGGGAAGAGTGATGAGCTGAAAGCGGCACGTACCCTTGTGCAACCCCCAGCCCCAGAGAACCACCTCAGCTCAGAGACTTGAGACTCTCCTCGGAAAAGCTCAGCTGCTGCACTGATCACAGGGTTAAATGTACTTTTTCACGTCTTCCCCCTCGATAGGAAGAGTCCCCTTAGCTCCCCTAAGTGCTGGATCAGGCCTGTTTACCGTCTTCAGGCTGGACCCGCCGCTTGACCGGGCTTAAGCAGCAGCATCCCCGTGACTTGCTCAGGACAAGTTAGTGGCACGAGACAGAGCTGTTCCCTTCCAGTGACACAAATACTCCTTGGGATGGAAACCCCTGCCTGCACCACGCATCAATGCCAACCAGCATCAGCTTGCTCGCAAGCCACTCGGATGCAGCTGACCCCGCTGGCTCCACGGAGGCTGTTACTAGCCAAGTCCTCTGAGAGAGAGCATCCCCATTAGCTCAGGATGCCCTGCGGCCCCAAGGCTCCGTTGGGATCACAGCTACCTTCCTCCAGAAGGCAGCATCTGTCACTCAGCCCCACGGGGCTTTGCGAACCTCTCCCCAGGTGAAGCAGAGTTAAAGCAGAACGGTTTACTCCAAGAAGGGTACGGGATTTTCAGGACCGTGGGTACTCACAATAGAAGTCCTCCCAGGCTCCCCTTACCCAGCGACTGCAGGAGTCCCCCGGGCAACAGCAAACCACTCTTGGGACTCTTTTGGGGAGGGGGCAAAACAAAACAAGACCTAAACCAATGCAGCCCTAGGACAGCTGGGACAAAGTTAAAGGCCAAATCTACCTCCACACTTTGGCAAGCTCTTGAGCCCCACTGCTCACAGATGAGCCTGCCAGAGGGCTGCTCGGCATTCAGAGGTTACAGCAGCCCATCACTTTTCCCAAGAAGGGGGCCACAATATCTACAGTCATCACTCAAAAGGTTTAAGGCTTACCTGTAGCAACGCAGAGCTCTCCTTGCCCAGCCCCAGCCTGCGGCTCTACCCCAGACAGGGACCTGCAGGGTGACGGGTCCGTCACCTCCTCCCATGCTACACCACCCAGCACAGGGACCCCCCAGCCAGGGCCGTGCCTCCCCCTCCCCAGGAGATCCCTCAGCCGTGCAGCTCAGGCAGAGCTCCCCAGCAAGGAAAGAAATGAAAACCAGGGGTTCAGTTCAAGGCTGCCCAGCTTCACCTTGTATTTCGCTGGCCATGCTGCAGAACAGAAACATGGTCCTTCCTAAGTGTCCTCTTCTGCCAGCAAAGAGGACAGGCGTGTCCTTTGAGCCCCTCCACCCGCACAGGACACGATCCTTCCAGCAGTGCCCCGTGGCAGCACTGCCTCAGCACCACTCAGTCCTTACGGAGTTTGCAGTTTTCCTGGTTTTTCCACCACGAGGCTTTCCCCTGTATTTACAGAGAGAGCGAGGAGTTGGGCGTGGAGCTGAGGGAAGCAAGGGGATCCAGCTCTGCTGGTGGACGAGGTCCCGAGCAGAGCAGCCCCTCGAGCAGACGCCGTCGAGATGGCAGAGCACGCTCCCATCCCTGGGATCAGCCCTCGGTGCCGGGCTCTGCTCCACCAAAAGTCAGCACGTGTGCCCCAAGAGAGAGCATCTGGCAGGTGCAGAGCGCAGCCGGGTCCAGCCCCGAAGGAAATCGGTTTGTGAATTCACCACCGCACCAGCTAATGGCAGAGAGTAAGTGAACCGACACACCGGGCTCCTGCGAGCGAGCGTGAAATGAGACCTCTCAGCAATGCAAACCCTAAAGCCACTGAGGAGCAGCAGTGTCCTGGCCTTGGGGAAAGCACTTATCCCGGGCGAGGACCGGTGTGGGATTGCAGCTCTCCAGCATCTCACCCCAGCCGGCTTGGGAGGGACTCGGGTGGGAGAACTGGGTTTTCCTCTGATTCATTTAAAGCGGAGTGAACAGGAGATCCTTGGGCAGTATTGAACACCTGCAGCTGTGAATCCCCCTGTCCTGCCAACCCCTGAAACAGCCGCCGCATCACGGGAAATTTCTGCTCCGAGTGGCAGCGCTGGCGTGCTCTGCCTGCCAGAAGTCAAACATCCCCGGACTTTCGAAGAACCCGCAAAGATGGTTTCCTAAACTGAAGCACTGCATGAGCAGATAATGTATCACACTGAAGCCTGACAGAGCAGCACCCAGTCTCAGAAGACCCGTCAATCCCTTTGGTGTGTAGAAATGCGAGGCGAGTATATTTATTACCGTGCAGCAGAAAAAGTTCAATGTCGCTAGGTGTATAACCAGAAGACATCGCTCATTTTCTCTGCACAGAGAGTCCTTACGGCACCACATCGACAGAGGGAAAGAACCGAAGCAGAAAAATACAACAGCTGGATTTTTTTTTTCATGAAGTTTTACTGTTAGCTAAAAAAATACACAGTGCCACAGTCAGGAAAGAAGACTACCTGAGGAAACGTGAAAAACCAAGGGGAAAGAAAACACTCTACAAAACAGATTGGTTAGGAGAGAAAATGAAAGCAGTTAAGAACGAACTGCTCCCCAGCTAATGCATAACGAATAACCAAAGCTAGAAAACTGCGAAGGGAAGGAGGGAGATTGCTACACCCAACAGAATTACCTTGAGGAGCTGCAATACTAGCAAAGGCAGGGCAGAAGAGTTAAGGAATTCTTCTGTTCCCTCTTGGCAAGTGGGCGTAATGTGTCCCTGTCACAGGATGCTGAAATACTCCCCAGCCGTAACGAAACCCCAGAAACGGGCTTTAATGAACAGAAAACATGCATCGAAATTTTCTAGGGACTCTCAGGCGAGCCAACTCTGGCTTTCAGTAAATCTTCCAACTCTTTGGAAGGAGTCAGGGCTGGCAGAGAGAGTTGCAAAAGGAACGAGGAGGATGCAGGTAACGATACAGCCATCACCTTGATGCCAACTCAGGAAAATAATGGAAAAGCTGAAATGAGATTCTTTAATTAATATGTCACATGGTGGTAGGACAGAGCTTTTATAGATGTCTTCTTACATAAAATATCCACTTGCATTGAAAAATATCAAGTGACTTTGATGAGAGCTATTTTCTATAACCCGACTTTGATTGGCACTGTCTACCAGACCATCCCTGAATGCTTGATTAAGACACCAGGACAATACAAAAATCAGAATAATGCACACTAAGTGGCTTAAAACCCCGTTAAAATGTCTCTGCCACAAACCACAGCTACAAAGGGAGAATCATTGCTGAGTACCGCTGGTGATGTGGGATTCTTCATCACCCACCTTGTCTGGCCGGCTGGAAGAAGGGAAGCATTTAGCATTTCAGTCCAGCTGAATATTGCCTTGTTGTGCTAAGAAAAAAAGAGAAGCCCCATTTGGAGGCCGAGATCTCAGACCTAGCTGGAACGAAAGTTGCACACACCCAGGTTGGAACCAAATCATGCATTTCTTTTACCAGGCAAGATGATAGTCATTAGGATTGGCAGCAAATCCTCGAGCCCAACAGTGGAAATGTTCGAGCTCGGGCGAAAGGTTTTCTCAAAGGAAAGCTAAAGGTCAGCCCCAGTGATGGGGCTTGCAGGAGCTTGTGTAACCCTGGGTTTGCAGAGGAGCAGGGCACCCTGTCTGACCACCCAGGCTCTCTGGGGTCACCTTAGGGCTCGAAATACCCTCTGATGGGCAGCTGACCCAGCAGAAAGTCACCGAGCGGCTCCCTTGGCCCCTCTCGTACATTGGTGCGAGGGCTCGTAGGCCCTCCCTGTCACCTTCACTAACGACCTGACTTCCTACGTGGGATTTGACCCCCAAATCTGTGTTGCTAGCGTGGGGTGACCACGCCGATAACCTAAGGGGTATCGCCCCCGCCGCCACACAGTACACAGAGCCTGGAGATCTGCTTGAAGAAGGTTTGGTGGGGAGGAGAGCAGCTGAGGGACAGGGAGCGGCTGGGCCAGCAGTGGGAATGCAGCAAGGGGAGAGCAGAATGAGTACGATGGGGAGATGCAACAAGATGCTGAGGGCTTTCGGCGCTCAAGAGCCAAAGACCACCCCTCCCACACTGGCTCCAGCATTTTGGAGACCGTGTTTTCTCTAGGACCACAAATCATTTTTGCACCCACAGGGCTGTGAGGAACAATCTTTCCATTTTTCACCAGCTGCTTAACCTGGTTCTTCCTCATGTCTGTCTGCACCTATCTCGCCACTCAGCAAATAAATGCAGCATTTCGCCTCTCACCCATTCAAACTTTCGACCTCCGCCGCTAACTTTCCATCTGCCTGTAAACCCCCTCAGTCATCTAGCCGGCCACGCGGGCAAATTTATCCAGCCACTGTCTCCTCTGGTGTCGCTGCCCCAATCCCAGCTCTCACAAACAGCAGCCCAGCAACGAGACGTAAACGTCATTCCCGCCTCTGGGCAATGAATCACGCACACAAATATCTTTCAGGTGAATTATGGCCCCTGCTGATAAGAAGCCGAGAGGTAAAACATTAATTTGCCCAAGTCAACTGAAAACGTTTCTATTCTGACACCATGATTTGAGGGGCGGTGGAATTTGGCTCTAATTAGATTGTAAGAGAGAGACGAAGGGACACATTGTTATGCCCCGCTGTTCACGGCAATCGGGACAAGCAATTCCACCTTCTGCAAAGATCACCACCAGAACCGCTTGTCTCCCACCTCAGATACGCCACGCGGGTGCCTGCGTTCTCCTGCGCACCTCGGCGCTCCCTGCTCCGAGGGCGTTCAATGCGCGCAATGAACCACAGAGAGGACAGCCGAGGGACGGGCTCCGTGCCCACCCGTACACATCCTGGAGAGAGCAGGCAGGCTTTCACATCTGTGCAATACATCCTTACCCATGACGGACCACGAGCTCTGCTCTGAATCCTCGCTGTATCGATACTGTGGAAGTTCTCCTCATCCCAGATGGGACATTTCCCCACAGGTTTTACCCCAGGTAGACACGAAGCCCCAGGTTTCAGCTGCGGCCCCCATGCTCCTTCCTTCAGGGCGATGGTGCCCTTGGTAGCCTGGTGCCAGCCCGCAGCAGGGACGTGGGTGATACCACCCTGTGGGACACACAGCAAAGTTCCCCGCAGCGAGTGTAGCACAGGCAAAACTATGCTCTTGCTTCTGCCAATGATTTCCCCGTGGGGAAAGATGTCACCGGAGCAGACAGGAGGAGGTGGAGGCAAGGCAAACTCAATTGTCGCTGTGCAGCCGAGGCCAACCAGCGAGATCTTCCTTCCCGTTGCCCACATCTGGGGAGGGAGTGGATGCCTGCAGGGGATTACAGCCCCCCACGTTTTGGGAATGGTGTAATTGAGGGATCTGGAGTGGGGAGCAGGTGGTTAGGAGACTACAGCTGCCACAGCAAGCAGCCATCCGGGTGTAAATTGCAAGGACCAACAAACGAGGCGTGTTCGGTGCGACGCCGTATGAAAAGCGCAGGGTACCTGGTGTTGAAGCATTCCCGTCCTCTGTGGCTTTACCACAGCCCCTGGCTGATGGCAAGGAACATTAGTCTGTGGGTCTTTGTGGAATAGTGCATCTATCTCTTTTTCAGACCTCCCCAGACGCAGGCAGGACCTAGAAGACCTAGACCAAGCTTTTGAGGACTCGGCACCACATCTACACCCAGCCTCACCCACGGCACGTGGCTGCCCTGCCAGCTAAGGCCAGGACAGCACCAGGACCTGCCATCGAGCAGAGAAATCTTACTGCCCTCGGGTCTAAGCCTCTCCGACAGAGCCTCCCCCACGCCAAGCGTGCACCAAGGATCTTCATTGTTCCTCAGCTTCTCTTTTAACCAAAAAATAGCAGCAATAATATCACCAAAATAACACCCGTAACAGTCTCCTACTGTGGTGTACTGATAGACGGACTGCGAATGCGGATCGAAGACCCTTTATTACAATCAAGACTTTTATACCTCTCCAGCGGGCTGACGTCTCAGCCTGGAACTGAGCTTCAGTAATTTTCCATTACAGCATTTTTTAACTATTACAAACATAGCAACTTTCTCACCTACGAGGCCAGAGACGAGTCTTTTTTACAAACAGCCGCTGAAGCAGAGCACCGTGTTGGGCTAACCAGGTTCCCTGTCTTAGAGCTTCACTTCTCGCTCCCGTGGCTTTCTGCCAACGGGCAGAACCGTCTCCTTCTCCCAGGGTCGGCCCTCCGATCCGGCCGAGCTGGCTCGAGAAATACCCACATCTCCCCCTTCTTTGTTTATAAAAAAGGTTTGTTTCAACACTTTGTCTATTAGAGTTCGCACACATTTTAACACACAGGCAATGCAGAGCAGAATACACACAAAAATGAACAAGCATCCTACACCTATTTGTAATAACCTTTTCATCCATGCAGTTCAGCCTAATCCACCAAAAAGACTTCCAAAAATGTTAAAACCATGACTTTGTTGTAATTTCTGTACTCCTCCTTGCAAGTTTTCAATACTTTTGTGAATAGACTAAGAATGATCAGACAGATTCATGCAACAAAGTCCATCAAAATCCTGATAACCATGACCTTGCGCTAACAATAAAAAATCGATGGCGGCTCTATTCTGCAGCGGAGCATGCCTTATTGAATCAGCGTCTAGCAACAGTCCACTCAGGGCCAGTGAAGTTGCGCTGGTTTGTTTTGCAAGCCAGCAGCCAAGGTTATTTAAGGTGGTAAGTGCCTGCGCTGTTCCTACTCCTGGAGCCAATACAGATGCTGCTATAATGTTGCTTGAGCTCCAAAACTCTACGTTGTCCTTACAATCAGTTGTAAAGGCACGTGTAGCGCGTTTGTGGCGGCGTAATTTGTGAGCTCTGATTGTGGATGTATTGGGTGAGTTAACCTTCCAATGCTACACGGTCCTCCTTTCCCGTGGGAGGGAATGCCAGGCCATGCGCCATCTCCACAAATGAAGAACAATCCCGCGGGCAGCTTCAGTGCACGATCGCTAGACCTCGATATGTTGGGAGAAGTATAATTACACCAAGTGCTAGCATTTCTATATACAGGTATTGTAGCATTTAGCCATTGAATTATTTTTGTATCATTTCTGCCTGTATAGTTGAAGTACAATCACTAATCCATCTTTACAGATCCTAGTAAGTCCAGTTGGAATAAGCACAACTGACGTCTCGAATTATCGTTTCTGCTGCGGTGGCCAGGTCCACTCCGGCGCTGCCGCTTGTGCTGGCGCAGAGCCTGCGGCAGCTCCGCCACGGACCCATTCGGAGGGGTGATTTATTGTCACAGCGCGACCCGTCACCGCACTCCGCTTGGGGTTTCCCGGGAAGGTCAAAGGCTGGCCATTCCAGTCAAATTTTGATTGACATTGATTGGCATAACGGCGCCCTTTACGACAGCGTGGGCAAATTCCAGGTGTTCCCCCTTTATTATTTGCTTTTCCTTTTGGGCAGTCCTTTGGCAGATGGCCGTACTGACCACACGAAAAGCATTGCTGCGACTTAGCTGACAGCGCTGCAAATGCTTCCACGATCAGAGACAAAATCGTGCTGTCTAGACCCAATGTTCATACAAGCATTCAACATATCATCAACGCTAGGATTCCTTAAAGGTCGTAGTACTTTCTGACAGTCAGGGTTAGCGTTTTCAATAGCGAGTTGTTTGAAAATATATTCACGTACTTGCTCATTATCAACCTGTTTTTCCAAAGCCTCATTAAGTCGGTCTAAAAATTTCATAAATGGTTCATTTACTTCTTGTTTAACTCGGACAAAAGGCTGCCTTTGTTTACCGGTTTCAGGGACAGCTCTCAAAGCACAGAATGCCAATTGTTTAACTTGCCGCGAACCCGCCTGGCAAACCCTAGCTTGCGCAGCGTTGGTGCTATGATCACCTTGCCCTAGTAATGCATCAGCAGTGACCGCTCGCAATGGGTCGCGCGTCCCCAACGCTGAGTTTTCAGCAGCTTGGACGCCTGCAAGCTGCCTCAGTTTTGACTCCCACATAGTGTATTGCATGTCCGTCGTTATCAAGCAAAACATTTTAAAATCATTTGGGGTAAACATGTGAGTATCACAGAGAGACTGTATCAAATGGGTTGTATATGGAGCCCCAAGTCCGTGGTCCGTCAGCGTTCGCCTGATATCTTTGATATGAGCATATGAGAGACCTTCCCATCGCGGGTCCTGATCGGGCACATACGTCACAGGGAATGCACGCAGTATTTCTGCATCCCCCACTCCCCTCGCTTCTCCCTTTACAGCTGCCCATTGATCATGAGGATCCGGACGGTATAAAGCAGGCTCCTTTTCTGGATCAATAAGCCCTGGGTCAAAAGGGTCATCCAGGTCATCATGGGAATTATCAGGTGGCAGGACCACAAGAACAGTAGCGGCAGGTTTAGTTTTTGGTCCTACGGCAGGGGGTGGTGGCGGCGAAGGAGCCGAGGGTGCCGCTTCTGCTTCCTTCGCTTGTGTGCCAGCATCAGCTTTTGAAGTTTCAAAAATTGTTCGCCAAGGGCTCAACAAAGAGGCGGCTACTTTATCATTTTTTGCAGCAGAGTCCCATAGATGGACACCTATTTTGTCCCAAACCTCCGGAGTATAAATGTTAGTGGTATTAACAGATGGGTTGACTTTTGATGCCCATAGAAGAACACGTTTCAATGCTTCCTCGTCTATTTTCTTCCCATACTTTTCAAGAATATTAGTAAAAACTTGCAAAACATTTCTTTGCTCCTTCGTTACAGCCGTCTCCATTGTTCTCAGCCGCTTACCTTCGTCCTGCGAGAGGTAACTGAGCGCACTGGATACGCTTCCCTTCAGCGCGCGACCCCGTAGGTCGGCTGAGCTACGCCACCGGATCGACAGCTAGTCGTTTTCGAGCCCGTGCCCCACAGTGGGCACCATTTGTGGCGTACTGATAGATGGACCGCGAATGCGGATCGAAGACCCTTTATTACAATCAAGACTTTTATACCTCTCCAGCGGGCTGACGTCTCAGCCTGGAACTGTGCTTCAGTAATTTTCCATTACAGCATTTTTTAACTATTACAAACATAGCAACTTTAGCAACTTTCTCACCTACGAGGCCAGAGACGAGTCTTTTTTACAAACAGCCGCTGAAGCAGAGCACCGTGATGCGCTAACTCGGGTCTTAAAGCTTCACTTCTCGCTCCCGTGGCTTTCTGCCAACGGGCAGAACCGTCTCCTTCTCCCAGGGTCGGCCCTCGCTCACCGATGCTGCCGAGCTGGCTCGAGAAATACCCACACCCTACCCACTTCGCATGGGGGCTGGTAAGGTCTTGTTAACATTCCCTAGTCCCACTAATAATTTTCTTGACCCAGAGCTCAGTCTGGAAACAGATGTGCTTTATCAAAAAGCGAAGGCAGCTGGGGATTTTCAAACCACAGAAGCAAGAAATCAATGCCTAACACTTTACCTAGTACCTGCTCTGTCAGAGCATCCCCCACCCAAACAGACTGTGCCTCTTACCAGCCCCCCGAAAAACCTCCCGACACCCAAGCACTCTTGGCAGGCTTTGCACTGGACCTTCCCTCTCAACCCAGCTCTTCCACTACACTAACACTGCCGCCTTGGCTTGCTGAAACGCCAGGAGCTTCCCTCCTGCCTAAACCACCCATGGAGGATGCGGCCCAGCACCGTCATAGTCCGGCTGAGCACCATGGATTCATACGTTCTGCCAAGGATCAAACGTTCAGAGGAACAAAGCCGACGCACATCTCAGCCCCCCACCTCTCTCCTTCTGATGCCAGCAAGGTGCCTCGCGCACGGGTCTGTTGCCGATCGATGCTCCCCGGGAGCAGGGTATAGCACACTTTTTCTAGCTCTGGTCCCCGGGGACCCACATCCATCCTCTCCTGTATCCTGACGCTGACTACATAGCCCTGCCACGATACCTCCATCCACTGGACGGCTCTACAAGAAGCAAGCAGGGACAGTCTTCTGGAAAATAGCAACGAACCGAGGTTTCCCTCCCCAGTGCCCTACCCCAGCAATGAGAGCCAGGTTTTCAAAATGGGGGACACTAGAAAGAGTAGCAGCTCTGCTCGAGCAAACACCTTGAGACCTAGGCATCGGTTCTGCCAAGCGAGTCACATTCAGAAGCAGGAGGCCGTGCATCAACCTCTGCACCACCTCCTCCCTCCTGCCGAGGATCAGGGAGATGGGACCAGACAGGCGTGAAACTACACTTCGCTGTGACTCTATGGAGCAAACACCCAACTGTCAAATCAGCTTGTCCGCTGCCATTTCAGATAATACGGGCACTGTCAAGTGTCGGGGGTGCATGAGCTAAATCCTTGTCTCAGCCCCCAGGCTTTCTATGAGGGGGCACAGACCCCATCCCAGGTGTCGTGGGAGACTGTGCCCAGGCAGTGCGGCTGCCCGCGCTCGGCTCTGCGGCAGGCAGAGCTCCTGGGTACCTCTCCTCATCATCACCAGACCAGCACACGCTGCTGGGAAGTATCATCTGGCTCACATTTCCACGGCACCAGAGCTGTTCTGACCCCACGCTGCCTTCCTGAGGAGCGTGCCATCCATCCCCAGCTGCTTGGGATGCACATCCAGAAAAAAACAAGCCCAAAACCTTTTCAACAACCATTAACCAAGGCTATGATGGTTACCACCAGCTAAACACCTAGCCCTTGTACACTGGAGTCAAAGCTTCAGCTAAACTCACAAGACTGCAGGACTGCTCGCCTTGGCTCTAAACCCACATCTTCGCCTCACACGACACGTCCAGCCCCATCCTTACCCCCTCGGGATGGCTCGTTCTCGCAAACTGCTTTTGCTATGTGATTTTTGTTGTTGTTGTTGTCGTGCAAAAATGAAAAGCTACTCTCGGTATTAGACGTTCCTGTCTGTGAGCAGCATTCCCTCCGGATTGCTATGCTGCTCAGTAATATGCACAAGGTTCTTATTAGGAACAGATTTTTGTAGCCTCGGTGAAGAGCACTGTGGTCTAAGTTTCAAAATCAGTTTTGTACTCTTTAATGCAAAACAACATGGAGCAGCAGTAAAGGCAGAAAACATTGTCAAGAAAGGGGAAAATAAATTGCAGTAGGTCCTGTGGGTGCTGCTGACCCTGCAAGAGAAGGGACGTGGGGCTACAGGGGCTGACCAGCCAGAGCAGGGCCTCCAGCCTGGTCCCTCCAGCCTGGTCCGCCACGTTATACTGCTGACCATCCCAACCCACGCTAGACGAAACTCCTCTTTTGGAGCTACTTTAGGTGCTCAGATGCCTGGAAAGGGCTACCCACAACCAGACCAGGAGTGGGGACAGGACTTCCACTCCACAATAGGTGGGTTGTAGAGGCCCTGTCCCTCTCACCCTGACCCACCCCATGAAATCTTTACCAGTGCTGGTAGAGGACAGTTGGAGAGAAGCTGGTTTGCTGATGGGCCGGGGATAAGGTGAGCCCCGCAGTCAGTGCCCCTTCCCTCAGCTGGCTCCCAGGGACCCACTCACGCAGGCACGCACCCACCGACCTGCGTAGAGGGGTTAGCCACCACTGCAGCATCCTCAGACTCTTCTTCAAGACCCTGTGCGTGGTCAGTAATCACAAAGCCGTGAAAGATCATTTTCAGGTTGTCAGGGCATATACACACAGACATCCTTACACAGGGAGTGTGAGTGCAGCTATGACCCCTTTATGTAGAAGTGAATTCAGCAAGAAAAAGGGAAAACAAATAGAATGACACGGATACAAAGATCGGTAACATCCAAACCCCCTTGCGTTCTAACTTTCCTCACCCAAGTGGGAAGCGAGGTGCGGCTGGGGAAGGAGTCCGATCTAATGAAACTCAACAACGGACTGTTATGAAGCAGGCAGTCTTTGCAGCGCTGGGCATCACTGCGGATAACTCCACCATGCGTGCTCCAACGATTTGGTAAACTTTCAGAGATTATATAGCATAAAGTTATACATATGCACGGCATTTTGAGAGCTCATTTACATAAACATGGGAATTCCTGGAACTTTTTAATATATGCAAGTGTCTGATCCACATTCGCAGTGGTCTTCTCGGTGGTCTTTTGTCTTGGCTCATCCCTGTTGCAAGTTTCTTATCCTGGTCTCAATTGGTGTCTGTTGGTTTCTTTGTGCTCCTCAGGATGTTATCAGTCATGGTTGCAAATATGATGTCCTTAGGTGCATTGTGGTCTGAGTTGTCTAAAGTGAGAGTCTCCCGGAGCCTCCCCACCTCACAGCCATCCCAGCCATCCCCCAAAGGCCCTTCCTTTGTTTAGCTGAGTAACTACGATCGTTACAACATCTTCCTTGTTCTTGGGGCTCCTAACTCTTTCACAACCACATAAAGGGGAACTGAGTCAGGCCAGTGGTGAGACATCCTCACAGAACCTACGCAGGAGGGCATCGTGCGCCCCTGAACTACACAGAATCATAGACCATCTCAAAAGCTGAAAGGGACCCAGACGGGTCATCAATTCCCACAGCCTGCTCCTTGCAGAACTACCAGCTTAAAAAAATGATCATAACTCAGAAAAAAATAGGCTCATTCCACAATATGGCAGTTAAATGATTTGCCTCAAGCTGATACTACCGTTCATTTTTAACTGTTGTTAATAACAGCTTCTGGAAAATAAATTTTCAGTATTCCATTTGAGTCGGTTGTGTTGCTCTTTTTCACTCAGCTGAGACAATGAAAGTAGCGTGCCTTTGAGTTCAATCACTTTCCACAGACATCCCAGTAGCTATCCCAGTACCAACCTCACTGGGCTGCAAAAGCAGAGCCCTTAGGGCCTTGTAAATTTTCTTCCGCGCTTAGTGGGGAAAAGAGACAGACTGTTAAGTCTTTTAATTGCTGGACCCTTGTTCTATCTTTCAAATCAGGGGGTACCAGCCCAGGGCTTTGAGTCAGCCTCTCCTGTTGAATCCCACCTACCTTGTGGTTACCCTGTTCTTCTCTAACAGTAACCTCGGCAGTGTCCTGTAGCAGCTCCCACTGCCACCCAGCAGTCCTCACGACACAGCCGCTGCACCTCAGAGCTGGAATCGGGACAGGTAATTCCATTTTGCACACTCCTGCCCTCCGGAACTGAAGACGATTATTTTAATCAGAAGAAAACACCGCACACTGGGTTGCATGTTATACCCCTACCAGCAGGAAGCTGAGCTGCAGAGGATGTGGCAACATTGATTGGACTGCAGGCACTAGTGTGAATTAAAAAAGGAGCCTCCTCCATACACAGGGAGGGTTAAAGAAGAGCACAGCCAGCTCCAGAGAGGTTATTAACTATAAAAATACTCTCATCTGAGAAGCTGTTAATGGTGAGCAGTTCCACACATGCGCAATCACTTTCTAAGCAGAGAATGGCCTAGAACAGAGCAAGGGTTGGTAAATGCACACCCAGGGTCATGACCACAGCTAGTCATAAGGCTAAATGGCTGGAGTCGGTAATGAGCCTGCGATTGCATCAGCCCATCCAGGCCTCTCTACCTTCCACCTTTCATTACTTACTAACACACACATTTGGCAGTCACAGCCCGATACTCGTCTGTAGGCTCTGTTACTGCCTGCAACCTGTAATATTAGCATGCGCAGCGTCAGGTGTCAAGTCCTCAGAGAAGGTGGCTGCAGCAGTAACAAGGCCGGCACTAACCCACTCAGGATCCCAGGGATCTCACAAAGGGACAGAAAGGGAGGCCGCAGACAAGGTAGGCCACACCTGCCCAGAGCAGAGGTCTATGCAGAAAAAAAGAATCAAAGCAACATACCTATCTCTAGTCTCCATCCTTGGAGCTATTCAAAAGCCACCTGGACATGGTTCTGGGAGACCAGCTTTAGGTGGCCCTGCTTGAGCAGAGAAATTGGACCAGATAGACCCCAGAGGTCCCCTTCCAACCTCAACCGTTCTGTGTGATCTCTTCCTTTTGAGCACCGCGCTCTGGATAGCACTTGGAAAACACCAGGATCCTGGTGTTTTCCACCCATGCTGACAAAATAGGCTCCAATGGCCCTGACGTTTGTAGGGACCTTGGTGAGCCTGCAGTCTTCACCTCAGCACACATGTAGGCTCCTGAGTAAGGTACTCCAGCGAGGAAAGCCACCAGAAACACAGGCTGGACAGGGCTAGCTGGAGCCAAGCAGGAGACAGGTGATGCTTCCTCATGGCTGAACAGTTAGCTCCATGAGCCAACCCAACCCAGTCTACATATCTGCAGCCTCTTCCAAACATGAGCGTCAAGGGAAGCTTGGAAAAGTACTTCAGGTAGTACCCAGGTGTCAGACAGAACTGGGCTGAGTCTACACAAACCAGACCCAGCCTTTGAAGAGCTGCTCAGCTCAGCCCTCAGAGACCGCTACTGTCCTCCCAGTAAGGCAAAGAGTAATTCAGCACGCATAACTAAGAACTGCCACTCAGTTGTAAAAGAGGACATAATCTTTGATACTCCTTCATTCTCAGCACTGACAGCCCACAGGGGCATGGCAGGTCCGAGGATCTTTATTTCACAGTTATCAATGGCTAGAGGGATAAGTTACATACTGTAGTATCCACAGATAGGCAGCAAATTGTAGTAACAACGTGGTACTCACTTTGGGTTTAATGATAGGATGTGAGACTGCACAGCTGTGCTCAAGGTACCAAGGCAACTCCAAAGGCTGGCAGTGAAAACAAGACACTAAACCTGGAAAAAACCAATTGGCCCAACTAGAGCTTAGGAACAAAAAAATATATTATCACATATCATCACATTGATGCCAGGGGGAAAAAAAAAAAAAAAAGAGTTCAAACAGCAGCAAGTAAGAATATCCCCAAAGGGGAATCAATAACATGGGCATGGACAGAACAGACAGGAGAGGGAGAAGCTCAGGGCTAGTCATAATCACAGCTGGACCAGATCACGGCAACATATTTCACTACACGGAGCAGCATGCCCTACACTTTTTGTAGTATGTTAAATCAGTCTGTCTTCATCCCTTCCCAGCCAGCTCACAATCCAGCACTGTGTGCAAATACAGCGAGAGCACTCCACAGCTCCCCATCCCTTGTAACGGACTAGTGTAATTCATCAGAGGCTTGGAAAGTGTAAGCCACACAACGCACGTGAGAACAAAGACAGGTGGAAGCTCTTGCCAGCCACACAGCATCGCTTGGTGCCCTGCTTATGCAGCAGTCCCAGACAAGGCTACTAAAGTTGTGTCTCTGGATACGCTGACCCTACCCTATGGAGGGTCACACGGTAGTGAACCACAGCACTTCTCAGGCTGACCTGGACTCAGCAGGCATGTTGAAAACAAACAGAGAGACACTGGAAGTACTGTAAGGACTTGGACACTCCACAGAGAATTAATATGGCCTGTAGTTCCAGTAACTGGAGAAAACAGAGATCTGGAAAGCAAGCAGAAAAGCAGGTAAGTTCCTGTATCCCTTGGGCCATAGAAGAAAGAGCATATAACGTGTGCGTGAAGACTGAGCTTTACCGCATTATACACTCCAGCACTGCACTGCAGAAGGGCACATTTGCTGCTATTGTCATTGAAGAGGCTTGGAACACAAAGTTACTTGCTCAAGGTGGCAGCCAGGTCAGCTGCAGAGCTGGAACTGAACATTGGTCTACTGGAAACTACTTTCCTGAGGTCTCCATGTCTCCTCTCCAGCACCCTGGCATTTCGTCACATCCAGTTCATGACTGAGAACGCACAAGTGTCTACCTGCTCCTCTCCATCTGGTCACTAGTTCAGCAAAGACATCTGCCACACTCCTAACTACACTTATCCCAGATGGCTGGCTGCTAGGCAGTGCCAGCCAGTTCCCTGGCTCCAGAGCATTGACTCATCACTTGTTTTCAGTTTATATGTAAGATGTACAGAATAACATCACATCAGATTTTTAGGAGATGTGAGGTCCTCTCAAAATCCAGAGTTAAAAACAAAGCCCCTTCTCTAAGGCCATTACCTTGTCTTTCAGTTGCTGGCAAAGCTGCAGTGAAACTGTGAAGAAGACAAGGGCATCATTTAACCACGGGACAACACATTCCACTTTATGGACATGGCTGACTTCATACCGCTGGTTGCCAAACTCACTGGAGAAGTAGAAGAAAAGAGCACAGCTTCACACACCACAGCACAGAACACAAAACTCAACTGTCCTCCATTCTCACAGAAGAGATTATTATGATTTCTACTACATTTAAAACAGCACCTGGCAAAGTTATAGAAAGCAAACTCTCGGTCTACCACCGACCAGATTTAGAGTTAAGCTAAATCTAATAGGGTCAAGGTAGAAACTTTACCACTTTTCAGAGAGGCACAAAGGCAGGAAAAGCAGAGGGCAATGCCAATAACCTAATGTCCAGTTTGGTTGACAACTCTCATCTCTAGACAAACTCATGGCACTCTACGGACAGGCTGTATCCTGAAAAGTCACATCTTTGGGCCTTTATGACCGAGTCATTAAAGAAACACTATTACAGGCACCTCTGCATTCACAGGCACAGCTACAGCAAGTGACTCAGTCCAGCTTTCCCACTTAACAGGTCCTACAATCAAAACTGCCTACAGCCAGTTGGATCTCATCCTCAGCATACTCGTACACGTATTACACAGCCCTTGTAGTGACTGTACTTACAACATGGCTCCAGGGTTGTGTAAAATGGACCCTCCAGCAGGCTTGAAGTTCTAGAGGAGAAGGAAAAGGTCATTAGGATTTTGACACAGCAAACAAACTACTTAGAAGGACGTTCAAGGTTGGCACTTTCAGCAGCCTGACATCAAGAAATGACTATCCTGTATCTGCCTGAATATTCCGTTCGTATGGAATCCGTGTCATTTGATCCCTTCCTGCTCCTTCATGAAAAAAATTCTACGCAGTGGCTGAGTCCAACTTAGCTCCAAATTTTAGCACCACAAAAATAAGATGAGAAGATCCACAAGGAAAACAACAGATTTTAGGAAAAATATCCTTATGGAAGGACTGCATTTCATAAAGCTTAAGAGTTTAATTCTGTTTTTACAGGACATCAAGCTGATCCAAATGCAAGAGGTGAAGCAGAAAGGTATCCATCAAAACTCTACTCAGAAAACCCAAGCTGCTACTTCAATGTAAATTGGGTTAATACAATTATGCCCTTCCAAAATTACACAAAATTATCAACCTGTATTGTAAGATAAAGCATTACTTGGCAAAAAATAGTCACTGGCTTTCTTCAGAGCACTGGTACTTTCTTCTGGGCTAAGTGGCCATGCCCCAAACTAGATTTAGAGGCAGTGTTCTGTCTGCAGCAGATCTAAACACAGACACTTAACCCCAGTGACAGTCATTTCTGCATTATCTTATCCGTATAACACTGCACCATGTAGCAGTGCCGTCTCCTCCTCATGGTCAGATGTAGGGAGAGGTAAATAAGACTTGAGATAGTAGGCGTCACCTTGGTTGTGCTGGGCTGCAGCACATGGAGTTGGTAGACAGTCAGGCACAGCTTATTCAGGTTAATATAGAAATTCACAAGGATGTCTGGAGGCAGAGCAGGGGTGAACATTTTCTGGTGAGAAAATAAGCAGTTTGTCAGTGAAAGGACCATTATTTCTAATGCTGGGAAATCACTACCTTTTTCTAAGCCGTACTACAGTTACCCCATAGTGAGAGGGACACTAGGAAAGAAACTGAGCAGCTTGCAGGAAAGGGTTGCTCCTCTTGCTGCACTTGATCAAATGGTGTGTGCACGACGGTGACAAAAGAGTATGGAGCAGTGTTCACAAGGGCAAATCGTCCCTGGACAAGATTCCTGGGCAGAGGACAGAACTTACTCTCTGAGAAGCAGAGTCCTCATGCCCAAGTCATCTGCTTTCCCACAGGAAGATACAGAGCAGCCAAAACTGCTCAGGATTTGCACCTACTTCGGCGCTCTCTTTCTGCCTCAGAAGACACTTCAGAAATCCACTTCCACCAGGATGCAGCACAATATCCTAACTGTTGCATGCTGCCAGACTGTATGGAGACCTAGACCACCACATACTTACTGTGAGGCCACTGGAGGCAATCTCTGGTAGAGTCAGAGTGGCTGGAGTGGTAAGCCGATTTCGGGCTCTTGAGAGCTGCAACATCACAGCGTCCATAAGCTACAAGATAACGTACAGTACACTGCTGAGTGGCGATCCCTGGACAGCTCTGGATGGCACACTGGAAAGGCCTACAGCCTTTTGCAAGTGTTATAACCACCACCCCACCCCCCCCTTGCCCTTCCAGGAATTCAGGGACTTATTGGGAAGGGGTGGCTCCCACATAAATGCAATTTAACTGTTACCACTGTCATAGAGACTTGTGAGACAGGCCAGGAAAGAGAGAACAGCTATTCATTAAAAGAAGAAGAAGAGAACATGAGATCAATGACTGATGCCACAGAAGCAGAGATAAACTCATCATCAGCTCTTCTGAAGAGCAGGCATTAAGGAAAAACAACAAGCTGTGTTCTAGTTCTCCTCATTCCCACATCACGAGTACAACAACTACTGAATGGGCCCCCCCGTCCATAACCATCTATGAGCTAGGACACTAAAGAACCAGCTCATTGTGAGTCCAATCCTGCCCGAAACCACAGTTCAGAGGCTCTATTCAGGCAGACTTCCTTTTCCAGAAAAAGAGTGGGACGCAACATAGGTCTGCTATAGAGCTCATGACTGCTAAGATGAAGGCATTCTATACTATGACTGATTTCTCTCCCCTACTTCCACCTGAAAGTAAAAAGGACATAGTTTTATTACCTAGCTTCTTCCTATTAGCAGCCCTTGCTCATGTGGAGCCTAAAAAGGTTTAGCTTTCTGATGTTTGATATTGTGATGGATTCTAATGAGTACCTCGAAACTCCGGTAGCTTCAGAGAGCATGTTCAAGCAGAGGGGTGGGCTTTATCGTCATGCAGCAGCTGGTCTGTGTCAGACCACATCAACTACAACTAGCAAGTGAGAAGTCACTTTCAAATTGTCAGTAAATCATGAGTAGTAACAGTAATCTTTTGTTTGCTGATGACTGCCTCGTTTCTTCTCTCGCCAAAAGCACTGACAGACAGGGAAGAGC